>NW_010551015.1:53400-57894 GCF_000687285.1 Phaethon lepturus | reverse complement strand
CCTTAATGATTCTGTGATTCTGTGAAGTGGTGTGGCTTTATATTTCATTGTTCCATCTCTAATTTAACACCTTAGGAGCTCATGCAATCCCTTTAAGTAACTTCTCTTTCATGGCCTAAGGAGTTAGGGTTAAATTCATAAAGGCAAGCAGATGCTATTTGAATTTTTCACCTACACATTTATTGCTCTTATTGCTGATGATCCTCTGATACCAAATTTCACCTCAGTGCAAGCTCATGCCATTTATCAATGCTCACAGAGACAGGTGACCCAAAGAGCCTATGACTATGGGAGTTATCTAACAACTTTGGTTTTTTAATCTGCTGAGGACTCAATACGCAATTTTAGATACCAGGTAAAACCAGCCTCTGAATCCAATTACAACTCTCTCTAATGGAAGGGTTTTTCATAAGCTTTAAGAATTGATTCAGTAAAGTTAAATGCCCTTCTACTCTGTTTATATCCAGATTTAAAAAAGTTCTAATAATTTGAAGTTATGATTCAGAGTAGTTGATTTAGGTAAAAAGCATGTTAAGGTACGGAAGGCCCTAAATACCTAGCCTTAACTGTGTGTTGGGAAGATATCATGCAATGGCCATGCAATTAATATTAAATGCATCATAGTCTTTCAGTCCCAGATAAGACTGGACTGTTTACAAGACACACTCACTCCGTTTTCTTGCTCATATTGCTGCTTCAGAGCTGAATTAAGGATGACAAATCTATTTATTTTAAAAAGCTTGTATCAAATAACAGCAGCAAAAGTTAGAAAACATTGCAAAGGAACCGAGTATGCTTTTTCTATTGCTGTCAAGGAAACTGCATTGGTATCGATGTTAAACAGTTTTCAAAGAACTGCAGTAAAATCTTCATGAAAATATTTTTAGATGGTGAGGGTTACCTGGTCACTCTAAAGTGCCTTTCTGGTTTCTTCTACCATCTGTAAGGGTCTTTTTGGAGCAGATGTAATGGAGATTTCAGCACCTTATAGGTCAACTGGAGAATGGAAACACATAGCTGCCTAATAGATGGTATTTATAAAAGTTAAGATAGTCTGGATACATTTTCAGTAAAGCAAACCACAGTAGTCCTGGAAAGTAGATTTACTCCCATACACTTGTGCATATCTTACACGCTTACCAAGGTAATAGTACTGTCTATACCTCGAAGGAGGAGGAAAGAATCAGAGGCTTTTTCTGTAGCGTACTGTTACTGGGACTGTATCTGCAACTGCAGAAAAGAGGTTTGGCTATAAAAAACAACCACGTGAGTTAAATGTAGTTAATATGTACAGCAACACATACTGCAGCAGAGAATATAGTGAATGTTTATCACCATTGTGCTGCAATTTTGCACATTTACTTGAGTCAGGTAATATCAATGGATTCCACAAATGCCATTTATCATTTGTCATACTTGAAGCAAACATCCTCGAGGTTGAACCACTGAATTAAATACTCATTATCTATAATAGGAAAGGAACTGGACAGAGTGAAGTTAAGTGTGCTGCCTTAGAGGCCTTATAATACACACATTTAGCATTTCTACCCAATCCCTTGAAATACCACTGGGTAAAGGCTACACAAATAGATTTATATATTATCATTACTGTTCTTTAACCGAGCCTGTGAGGATGATTCATACCCTGATAGACTCCAGATAATGGTATGGAAACATCCATGCACACCCCAGATGAATGGACTGACATAATGAAATGAGTTTGGGAGGTCCTCTAATAGTGTACTTGTGGCCCTTCACTCTTCCTTGTTGATAGTGGACTATTACAACACCCTCCTCCACCGGTGAGCCTGGCTTGGGTTTGATGCATGCCCACATGCCAGGTGGCATTCCACGGAGCAATGCCTTGGCACAGTTCAGGGTGTAGCACAGGCCAGGGGCCATTCCTAATAAGTGATTCTAGATATGTCAAACCCATTTTGGAAGGCCCAAAAGATTAGACATAGGGGCATGAGTTATGCAGTTCCAGTTAACATGAGGATTCAACAGCTGTTCTTGGTCATATTTATATGCTGGTTTACATTTAGGCTGACAGGCCAATGGGGGAAAAGGAGGTAGAGTTGGTATAGCACATAGGAGGCTATAAAATGTTCTAGACTCCTACGGCTCTTCAGATTCTAGGCTATGAAATACCTATGATCTGGGCCATGAGCCTTTGAAATAATTCAGTTGCCAGATTGTTTCCTGCAACTCTGATAATGGTGAGGAACTTGCTCCAATATGCCATAGTCCAGAGGTCATTATTTAGCAAGTCTGTAAGCTTTTTTAATAAACTGAACAACATTGCCATAGTGTGGTAAATAGAGGTGTTTTGTAGACGTAATTTCTGACCGATCTTCCTCATTGCCTTACCAGGCCAGTTCATACCTACTATGCCTCTGCCTTCTCCAAGCTGATTAGTTACAGTATCATAGGCAGGCTCTTTTTTCCCATATCCAGTCCAGAGGTTCAAACTCCCACTCACGTGTAACTCCCTCTACCCTGTAGCTACTTTTAATAATGAAGAAATACTCTTTGCAGACACCTGCTTGCATCTTCAGCAAGTACCTGACCGTCCTTCCAAATAGTGTCCAGAGAGGGTATGAAGAAGACTCCCTGCCTGCTTACATGAACAAGAAGAAGTGTCAAATCCTCACTTTGCTACTGATTCAGTGTAATTTAGAAGACGGGTTTTTCCAGTGATCCATGTAGCAGGCTGCTCTAGTTAAGCATAAGGATGCTAGGTGTAGGAGCCCAAGATAAAAGTTATTACAAAAAGAGCAAAGATGAACCTGACCTTGTAATAGTGAGACGGTGACTTTGCTGCTGCCAGGCTACACCTGCCTAGAAAAAGGATTAATACAAAGCATGGAAAAGGTGCTTAAGCACCTCATTACTGTGATGAGTGTTTGCAGTGTGGCCATTCTCATTCTCTGAGATGTGAGAGAGAGAGAATAAACTTCTGCTCAAGAGGGACAACTGCTTAGAGATGAGGACCAGAGCCTAATACTCCTTGCCACACATTGCCCCAGGATCTGCAGGTTCAAGGAGATACCTGTTGGGACAACTATGGAGAGCAAATGTTCCCTCCTTATTGGTTCCAGGAGAGAAAGAATAGGGCAAAGTGAGTGCAAATGATACTTTATATCAGGGCAGCAATTGCTTTTATAAATTGTTTCTTAGGAGATAGGTAAAGATGTTACTAGTTCTCAAAATCATTTGTCACTACCTATGTGGGCTGGATTTATAACTATGAATTTTAAGTAGAAAACTCATCATCTCACTGTTTATCCTTGTGGTGGTGCGTTTTCCACACACACGCTCCTCACCTTGCTCCTGGACCACTCTACAACCTGAGAAATTCTGTTGCCTGGCGAGCCTTGGCCTTTGAACAAAGACTTCGGCAGTTGAGAGCCCCTCGACCGTACCAAGCGCTCTTACATAGCTGCGGTGGGGAATGGCACTGATTGTACCAGGAACGTGGCTGCCTGACCAAGGGGAGGAACAAGAACAGGATTAACTAATTATCTCCTGACAACCCTGGAACGAGTGGTACCAGTGCTACTGGAGACTTGAGAAATTACCTGTCTGGGTTGTGGCCAGGATGGAAGTTCACTGATGCCTAAACTCAATCATCTCCTGACCCTATAAACAGCAGTCCCAAGTGAGGCCCTTTGTACTCTCCTGGATTGCAGTGGGCTGCGACCAGCATTTCTCTCTGAGTAGCTCACGAACTCACAGTTGCAAAGTTCGGAGGACCATCGCCAGTGACCAGCACAGACCTGGGCTGAAACCCCTGCTTTGAGGATCAACCCTTTGCCCTTCGAGAAATACAGAAACATTCAACATGAGTATTTCACTGAACTCAAGGGGAAGTTTTTAACAGGTACCTTTGTGTATATATATGTGTGTATTTTTTTTTTTTCTTCATATATCTCCTTTTACATATATATCTCTTTTACTTGTATCTCTTTATATGCCTCTATCTCTATATCTACATCAGTGTGTGTGTAATTAGAGACCCTTATTAAGTTTTTAAGTTGTTGTGTTTTTAAGCTTTGTTAGAAAACTATATGATTTAACATTGTGATTTGCCTTAATAGTGTTAGTGAATTTTAAATTGCTGCTATTTTTTATTAGATTGTTGCCATTCTAAAGTTACACAAAACACAAAATCATGTGTTACATCACCACATCAAAATCCCCTGCACTTTATCCCTTTAGTCATAAACCATTGACCAAGTCTGGGACTAGGAGTGGATTCAGCTACACCTAGACTCCTCTCTGAGAAGGAGTTTAGAAAGCAACGAGGTCCACTCTGAACCTTGTGACTCAACAGGAGGGCCTCCATCATCTTTCCCCACACCCAATCTTTAGACAAAAACCATTGACCAAGTCTGGGACTAGGAGTGGATTCAGCCACACCTAGACTTCTCTGAGTAGGAGTTTAGAAAGAAAGAGAGTTCACTCTGAACCTCGTGACTCAATGGGAGGGTG
>NW_010551015.1:18159-53369 GCF_000687285.1 Phaethon lepturus | reverse complement strand
TTTCCCTAATCCAAGTATAAGCCACATCAACCCAATTCAATTTCCCTGACTCCAGAAAATTCATTTTCCCCTGATCTATGTGTAAATCATTCTGACTCAATTCTAATTTGATTTCTCTTTGTATGCTTTTTCCATGTTGAATAAGTAATGGAGTGGACCTTGCCATTGAATTCTGTTAAGTCACGCTTTTTACAAATTCATATTCAAATACTTTCTAATATCTTCGTTGGTGATTCTTTAAGCAGCCTAAACCACTCATTCACAACAACCCTCCATGCCAACAAATCCTCCACTTTGACTCTCTCCCAAGACAAACTAATACACAAATAATACTGATTAATAAAAATATATTTTTCCTGATGCTTTTCACATTAAAGTAATAGTTGGATATTATATATGGAATGATGCAAATATATCAGGAAAAGCCCCAGAATAAACATAATTCAAATACAATTAAACTTCATTCAGTGTACATCAATCATTTTTCATGAAAAAAGAAAGATAATTTTGTTAGATATACCCTACAGAAACTATGGATCATGCAAGATGAGCGTCCACTGCCTTGCCTTCTCCAGTGTAAACACACAAGGAAGGAAGGAAGGCCTACCAAAACAAAACACCATTCAAAATATACAAATACGTACTTGACAAGAAGATTAAAAAAAACTAACTACTTGCAAAGGATGTAAGCATGCTGGCTGAATTGCTTGACCTTGTGATTCTTATTGCAGTTCTGGGGTAATAGAAAATATCTTTATTAAGCTACAGAGAAGACAAAAGCACTATAAAGATACAGAATGACCATTTTAAAAATTTCAAAGTTAGGAAATCAGAAGTTAAATAACACTAGAAAGAAAGTTTTCTATGCAGACTTAATTCAATGTCCTGGTGTGTATGTAGTATGTAACATTCTTTGTACTTGCAGATAAACATCCTAACTTTTCCCTTTAGGTTTCCACAGGTACTTGTTTGTACTGAAAGGAGAACCTCCAACATCTTGAGTTCCAACCTCCAACAAATGTTGTCTGACAACTTTTCTGATATTTCTTCTTTAAGAATTCCTCTGCTTTTCCTTTGGTAACCTCTTTCTTGCCACCATCTGTCTCTCCTTCCATAATTCAAGGTACTACACTCCTTTCCTTGTCCTCCTAGTCCCAGCCTATATTCCCAGCAGTTTGTTCTAGTCTCTTTATCCAGTCATCCCTGTTCTCTTCTCCCAGGCTCATTTCTGACCCTAAAACACAGGGACTCACACTTTCCACAGTCAGTCTCCGTGAAACTTCTAGGCTCCATTATGCAACTGTGCCTTATTCTTCTCTTTCTTCCCCACAGACCCTGTCTCACCAATCTCCTTTTCTGCAGTCCTTTCTTTTCTCACCCAAGCACTGTTCTATGTTGCTTCCCCTTCTAGGTACAGAAAGACAGTATAGAGTTAAAAGTGGCTCAGGACATGAAAAGTTTTTTTGAGTTCCCCCAAAGTCATTGATTGACGCATATTTACTCTGTGGGGAAAGTACACATAACACACCTGATTAGCTAAGGGTAAAGGAACAGCTTAAAGCAACAATGAAGTTTGCAAAGAAACCCTTTGTTTCTGTAGGATATATCTAAAAAGCCTAAACTAACAGCTTTCTCACAACTTTCCTGAACCTGTATGAATTGCAATTGACATAATTGTTAAGACTTCGAAAAAATGTGGGAGGATTTTCACAGGCGTTATAGAAAGCTTATTTTTGACGTGAGAGCTATCCCTCTGCCAAACTTAAAATCCCTGCTTCAAAGCAGGGTGATGTTGGAGAATTTTACAGGAAAGACCTCAAAGTATTAACATGAGCAAAGTGGCACTTTGTTCCTAGGCTCGTTCACTGAAGGAGCTGAATTATTTGGCTGAAATATTACGGAATTCAGCCAGGGGCACAGGCAGGGTATGAAAAGTTTTGGCTTAAACGCCGTGCTTCAAAAAGGTATAAACAACTAAAACCAGTATTGTATAATGGAAATGGAGGCTGTCTTCAGTGGTGCATAACAAGTGGTGCTGCTGTGTAACAGACACACAGAGTTCTGACCCTGCTTCTTCTTCTTCCGTTATTGCAGCAGGGAAAAGGATCTTTTAATAGAAATACCAGAATATTTTAAAAGGTCATTAATGACACATTCTACAAAATATTCATTTATTCTCCACCTAGCATTCTATTTTAATTAGGAGCCCAAGAATGAAATAAACATCATCTGAAGGTATTCCTAGCATTATTCTCTAGGACATCTCTAAAGCAGACCACATTCCTCCCAACCCATGAGAGACAAGGAGAGATGCGAGGAGTGAGAGGTGCGTATCAGTCCTTCCTGTATGCCAGCTGAAGTTGACAAGATGTACATGCCACTATGACTCAGCAACAACAAACCTGCAATTTCCTGCAGGCTTCAGGCATTTGACATCAGAATGAGTCAGCATCCATATGGAGACTCGAGGAGTCCTTTGCACAGCTGCACCAGTGCATCTCTAAAAGAATTTAGGAGAAATAACAGTAGTTTTCAAGGTCTCGGGTTTTTTATAACTTTTTTAGTTATTGCAGTAATCTTCCTGCAATTGTTTCAACAATGCTGCTGCACAGGGCTGGTTGTGGCTTCACAACTGTCACAAACTAGTATTGCATCTCCTTCTCTGAGAAGTTCTTATCTCAACATCTTGTCTACCAAATCTTTGATATTTGGCAATACTAAAATAACTAAACTCAAAAATATCATAAGGTAGGAGTCATCCCTGGATTCTGGTGAAAAGGAGCTGAGCCACATCTTACAAGCTTGCACATTTTTCATGACTAAGAACGAGAAGCGTATCGGACGTCATCTAGTGAACAGCCTGCCTTCAGCACCCAGCCAACTCCATGCTTCCTAGCACAACTACACAGGGAGCTCGAAGACCTCCAACTCTGAGTGAGGACTAGGAATGGAAACCATATGCTAAACTGAACAAGGTCCCTTCACCCGTGCTTTGAAAGGAGGCCACAGCTACCCATCTTCAGTCAAGAAGTCCCATGTAGAGCACAAATTCACCCCACAGAAGAATCCCTGTGTTTCTCCTGGCACAAGGACTTATATTCCCACAAAGAACAACAGACTCCTATTGCCCAAAAGTCAGATCTAAGTTTTGACACCAGTGATGTCAAAAACAACTGAGGGTTCATATCAGATGATGGAGATTCTTACACTGTCACATAAGAGAAGTTGTTTCAGTCATCTTTTCAAACAAACAGCTAAGGAACTAACTTTGAAACTAATATGCAAAAAGAATATTACTTAGGTTAACTTCGAAACTAATATGCAAAAAGAATATTACTTAGGTTGCAAGTTCTTTTGCTTGTCATTTACTTTTTTAGGTGCTGCTGCTCCCAGGCCAGCTCTGCTTGTGCTGTTGGCAACATAGATATTGACCAGATGCTGGAGAGTCACTTTAGTAGTCACTCCAGCAGCCAGCTTAGTCATTTTAGTCTGCTCGAGTTAAAAAGTACAGATGAGTACTTGAATATGTTAGCTTGGCACCACATGACGTTAACACAGCCATACAACTGTGGGACCACAGCTGGTGTGTGACCATCCAGCGGGGAATGCAGGCTGAGGGACTGAGGTCTGACACTGGACGTTAGGAAGCATCAGATAAATTATTTCCTGGCAACCTTTGTTCTGTTCCCTCGTGCAATTACATTTCAATACGGTCTTTAATTCTGTAATCACATCCTATTCTTCCCCTCTTTTGCCTCTTACATTTAATGCTGAAAATGGATTCCCACGGTAGCTAAATTAAGCTTTCGGAGGCAACTGTGGCAGTAGTGATCCCTAGACTCTGTGCAGCTTGACCTTTCATTCTAAATGATATTTTTGGCAAAGTCAGGTGAATTTTGAGTGTCCTTTACCACAGCTTTGCAAGTGGCTAGCAAGGGCAGTCTTTGCTTTTCATGCATCACAAAAGTTGGAACTCCAACATGCATTGCCTTGTGAAAAGTTTCAGTGTTTGGTTGGTTTGTTTCCAGAAGAAAATTGTTTCTGCTAAGCACTAAAATGTGATCATTTTTCATGTGAGTTGCTGCATTTTCACTGAAAATCATGAAAAAAAATAGGATACAAGCAATTGAGCTGCAGTTCCCACAAGGCATGAAAGTAGCATTCCACATAAAAAAACATAGTTTTAAACATGAAAGTTTGAGGTTGAAAATTGATGAGGTCAGGCTCAGACCTGCATCATCCAATTTTTCACCAAAAAGCCAATATTTTCTTTGAGGGAAGAAAGTCAATCCTCCTACTAATTCTGATTCCAAGTGGTAGCCAGCACTGTTTGAAAATGTTACTAGGCAATGGCAGGACAGCAGAGAACAAATGAAACAAAATTCTTTCCTCAATGTACTTTAACTTGCATTTGGATTTTAAGAGAAGAAACTGTTTGTAGTTTTGTTTACTTAGCCCATTTCAGCTCTTTTGTTTATAGTTATAATGAAGTTCCAGAGGCAAGATGAATCCCCTTGAAGAACACTGTGTTTCTGTCCCTGCCAGTCAATTGCTCCAAGGATTGAAAACACAACATTATGTTCTCTTTTGGGAAATTTAAGAAACTTTGATATTTGCTGTTTATGTTTAATTCCAGTTTAAAAGCATCTTTTCCAACGCACCACTGACCAGACTTGAAAATTTTTTGCACAGTTCTGAAGGGGTTTATTTGTTCTGTTTTAACCTATGGGTAGCTAATATGGTCTTGATCTCAGGTTTGCTATTCATTGAACTAGGTGACTCATCTGTCATCGCTACTTCTATTCTGGTCTGTCCATACCTTCAGCCTGTTTTTCTGGGTTTGCCTGCAGTTTGTTCTTGGCTGTCTTCAGGCAGATGTTCTTCATTTTGGATCCTCTTTTCAGTCTCGTAACTAAACCTAAAGTGAGAACATAAAAGAAATCAAATACTCCAGGAACGTGATGAAAAACAAAGCTTTCTTAGAGGTCGTTAACCCGTGGACCTATTTAATCGGTCAAGGAGATTCGATGTTACCATGGAACACGGGAAATTTTTGAGACTTTATTATGAGAAAAATTTTTGGCTGATGGGCTTTTGTATTAAATTCTTTTATGAATATTTAGGAAAAGAGATTTTTCACTGTACAGCCCTGAGTCTTTGTTATGGCTCACACCAGACATCCTGTGCCTGGAGCTAATAAATAGCTGCAATATCAAAATTTAAAAGGCAATACTGTGGATTCCTATGGGACTTCTCCTTTCCAAAAGCCCTTCATGCTACTGAAATGCCTTTACCCCACTAAAATTAGGAGTTTTATGAGAAGTAGCTTGATGCAGATTGCCTATGCTATCTCATTGCTGTATTAGCTTATGAGACAGGGAACCCACTGCACACAAGAGGCACCTCGAACTCATCTGTTCAAAAATTGCAGTTAGTAATTGTTTTCGGTTATCTTAATCAAATCCACTATTGTGCACTGAATATGGGTCTTTCAGAGAACCCCTGTTGTTTTGTGGAAACATGCCTTAAGAAAAGCATCTCTTTTTATGGTGTAGTTACAAGGGTTATTTTTTTATTATGGCTCTCATTTTTATTATTATGAAAACAAACATTTGCATGAAAACAGGATTTTTATTCTTTTGAGAATTATTCATAACACCATCACGTTTTTGCATTCATTTAATGATTTTCATCTTTGAAGAGAAATAAAACATCTGTCAGTTACTACTAACTAGTTACTATCTACCACAATACTACAGCATAAATGGATTGTTTTTCCATAAACATCATAAAGGTATATGTGACATTGCAGTAGACTGTCATGAAAAATACTGTTTTCACACACATGTTTATGATAATCTTACATGGGAGATAAATGAATGCCAGGACTAGAACTTTAACACAACTGTTTCTAATAAAAATAAGGAAAAAACAGCACAGAACAAAAACTTACTGACCTTTGCTGCTTTCAGACTACTGTTGCTTCCTGCAGTCTTGCTTTGGAGTCTTAATATCATGTGTAAGTGAATTTAGGATGCAGGAATATGAATACTTCTTGTAGAAGATACTAAAGGGGAAAAAAAAAAAACAGTAGATTTTATTTTAGCATACTTGTTCTCATTTTGTTGCACGAGTTGGTGCAGCCATTGCAAAACTGACACAAAGGAAGAGGCTTTGTTAGAAATTAATTTTCTGTGAGAATAAAACATATTGTTAGTTTTTAGTGAGTAAAATAACATTATGAAAATGCCTCCACCTTTGACACAACATTAATTTAGAGGCATAACACTGTAATCAAAGCTACTGTCCTTTTACTCTTCACTTTCTCATAATGAAGGTCTTGAACCCAGGTTTTAATTTTTAAATCCAGTCTTTTTATGAATACAGACTAACTGCTGCTAAGGATGTAAGGAGAAGTACAGGCCATATCACATGTCCTCATTATGATGTTTCCTGTCACTCAACACAGGCATAATTTAATCACCTGGAAAAAAACACAACAAACAACCTTTAAACAGTTATGAGTGCTGGAAATCCACGTGAAAAATGGATCATACATCATAATATAATGTTTTCTTTACATTTCTCAGTACATCTTCTTACATATAAAGCAAACATTTCATCATCCATGCTCTTTCCTTTTTCTTTACTAAGGCAGGATTTCCATTTCAAGAAGGATTTCCACATGATTTAAAGGATCTTTTGGACTTTTCAAACAATCCTTCACAAGCTTGCCAAAATACATGTCCACAGTCTAGTTCCAGAGGTATCAAGGAGGATCTTCTAGTTAGTTCTCCCTTCCCCAAAATGCTTCTATGTTCTTGAAAAACTAAAATCCTTTCTGTATAAACCTACTACTTTTTCATGTACTGACCCTCTGAAATTCACCTGCCTAACAATTTTTCCTGCCAGTTTTGAAGCATAGAAGATAAAATTACTAATGTGTTGTGCAGAAAAATCGTTCATTTTCATGGGAAAAAAATAAACATATTTAGTTCTACATGAAGGTAAAAATTTTGGAGGACTGAACTATCTGTTTCTGAACTTTTTTATTGTCATGTAAATCAATCTTCTTGGCCTGTCTCCGGCCAGTGTATCTTCCCTAGAAAGCCTTCTGCTGTTACTGTTTTGTAAAGGTAATTTGCCTACCAGGTTTGCAATTCATAGCCAAGTCACCAAGTGGTGCTTCCTGGCTTTTGAGCTGTGAGACACTTTCCAGTGAGCAGGTCTGAAAACACATGTTGGCCTATCTAAATCCTTACCCAGTTGAAACTTGGGAATATCTCAGCTCCCTCCAGCCTCCACGTGAAAGTAACCTGGGCACCCACGCCAGAACATGGACCCACCCTGCACCAGCAGCACCCCAACCTGGTCTGTGAGTCCTCCCAAGGAATGCTCCTGCCCCCTTGATCAGACATAGCTGAAGCTTACACATACGTATGAAGGATGAATTTTGTTAAAACAGCTTTTCATGGCAAACACAGTTTCTGCAAAATCTGGATGTTCCATAGAAACTTTTTTTTAATGAAAGATACTGAAACATGATAATTCACTTTATCATGAACATAAAAGTGTTCTTTGCTACATATTGAACTCTAACTATAGCTTCAGGAGCCTTGCGATCTAGCAGCTGTTACTCCACTTTGTCTCCTATGAAGCTTCCAGACGAGACTATGTTTCTCATGATTGACTGGAGACATCCCTTACTAGAGTGAAGAACAGCATTTCTTTATCAGATCACAGGTTTCATCTGACAAGTTTTTCATTCTGTTCCTCTCTTCATCCCTTATTAGACCATATTTCTGAGGTGGAGGACTGGGACATCCAGGGCTGAAATTCATTCAGACTTTACAAAGTCTTCAGGCACCTGTTGGGACTTTGAGAGCCATGAGTTGCAGCTCGCTGTATTTTCCCTATGGTAAATTCACAGCATCAGCTGAGCTCCCTGTCAGCATTAGAGCACTCGAGTGCTGCCTTGCCCCAAAGACTGGATATAAAACAGAAAGCACACAATGCATTTTCCTGTACCTTCAGGCTCCAGCACACTGTGTAGCTCAGCACCCATCTGGAAGTCCTGGATCCACTTACAGATCATGGCCATATAGTTCCCCTTTAATGAATCCAGGACCCAACAGCCACAGAAAACCAGCATAATATTTTAACATGAGGTTGAGGTCCAGAGATGAAGAATACCGCTGATGGGCAGAGACCACTTGCCAATTACTTTTTACTGCTTAGGAGGATTAACAGAGGGAACGATATTAAATTCAACTCCTTTCACTGTTTAGTCAAACTAATCATTAATTCATTAATATCCACTTATCTTCTTGATGGGTGACTCGCATCCGTGGCTGGAGTGCCGTATATTTCAACCTGATTCATCATTGTTTAAGTTCTGAATTTTTCTGTCTCATGTTGTTTTCAGCTATGCTGTTAGTCTTTGCTTAGTCACATTAATAGGTTTGCCATGGACTCACGTCTCCCTTCCCAGTACCCTCCCAGCATCTGTGGGCACAAGCCAATGTTTGTGGTCTGAGGCAGTCTGGAAGATTTACTGCCTCAACCATGAAAGAGGAATCCTCGCTCCTCTGGAAAAGCCAGTTGCAGCTTTATCACTCCTTGCTACTGAGCCTATGCTACAGCTGATCTAAAAAAGCCTTGGAAGGTGCTTGAGAACTGGAGCTGCTAGCAAGGCAAAGAAGTGGCAGTCACTCCCTGCCCCCTCCAAGAATTCACATTCTGCAAGGGGGATTTTCCTCTCATTTAAGCCTGAAAACATTCCTGAGAGGAACAGTTTGTCCTCAAGCTGGCATAATGTTGCACTAAACATTTGCCACTTACTGTTCCGCAAGCTGTTAAGCTTCCTGTGAAAGCAGTAAGATACCACAGAAGCACTCTTTTGTAAACAGAGTCCTACATCATTTTATTAAAGTACTGTGGCAATACTTATCTGGGAACAAAACAAGGGGAAGTTGCATCAGAATGTGGGCTGCAAATGGGGCAAGGGGATCTATTAACCTAAATTAACACAGAAAAACAAATTATATTCAACCAGGAAGCCTTTTACAAGGAACAGCACATTGAAAGAAAAAATACAACTCTAATGCTAAGCATAGGATATAGGATATACAGACAGAAAGAGAAGAAGGGTGTAATCTGAGAGTAGTCCTGACATGCAATTACAATGGGAAATAAAGAGAAGAAGAAAAGCAATGAAAGTTTCAATAGGCTCTGAAAAAGGCACAGTACTAAAGGAGAAATACACTTCTTACAAAGATTCTGGACAACATTCCAAGTGTGCAAGAAGTCCCTTCTTTTCTCACTGTACAAGGACACCAGCACCACACTGGGCAACCTGGGCCCCTTGTTTGGCTAAGACCATTGCTATTTACTTATTTACTGAACTGTAGAGCTTATTTGCAGTCTTGAATCATAACATTATTTGCTATGCACTTTACAAGCACCCTACTGCTAACAATCTAATTACGACACAAGAAATAACAGATAAACGCAGATGAGCATCACTCAGTGGATCTAGGTGGTCCTGTCCAGTCTAGCATCCCCACAGAAATCAGAAAGCACCCTAAAACATTATTGGTCACCATAACAGACAGAAGAAAGTTGAAGTTGACAAAAATATGCACCTTAACCACCGACATTTGCACCCTAACTGCCAACAGTTTTTGCTGGTTCCTGATTTTCTGAATGGATCTCAGGAAATGTAGCAACATAAGAGTAGCGTACTTGTCTGTATCTCTGCAAAAAGTGATCAGGCTGAACCAGCTCAAGAGGTGGCAATTAAGCAACTATCTGGAATAAACCAGTTAAAGCACTGCAGTACTTTACAGAAGATTAAACATGCCCAGAACTTCTCTCTGATACTGAAACTGGCTAGACCAGAATGTCCTATGTCTGCACTACTGACAACTCTTTCTCTGCAAAGTACAGTAGCTGCTTCCAGACTGCCTAGAGGGAATAACCTCTATTCTGTAGGAAGTCCCAAGTTGTGCCCAAAAACTGCTGGAAGGAGTCTGAGCTGATCCAGCCCAAACCAGGGACCGGGTTAATGATCTAGTACTACAGGTGACTGAGTTTATTACTACAGAAGATATAGCATAAGATACAACACCTGTGGAACTAACCTCAAGGAATTCATGAGCAAGAATTAAGCGAAAGAGAACAACAGTGTTTTAAAGACATACTGCAAAAGCATGTCTATATATATATCAGAGGCAGAAAACAGATCGATACTCCATAAAGAAAGCTCCTAAAGGAGCTCTTGTTCAGCAGAACATCGCTTGGAAGGGCAAACTCAAGACTGTAAGCATAGAAACTATTTTCCTTTTTCTGTTCCTACTGCAAGGTAATGGGTTTGTTGAGGGCTGCAGAAGGGAAGGCTGAGAAGGAAGACAAGGGCATCCCTATTTACAGACAGACAAGATTGCACCCAAAGTGCCCAACTTACACATGCAATTTACCTGTTCGTGTAAACAATCCGGCTAGAACACAAATATTGTCTAGAGTGCTAAGGTGAAAAGTGGTTGCAAGTCATTGTTCTGACAAAATTAAAGCGCAGAGCCCAAGGCTGTGACATCGACCACAGAACCCAAGGCTGTGACATCAACCACAGACCTCTGCATACCAAGACTGGATGCTGGTGAGTCATGGCATGCATAAAACAGCAGCATTTGAGAAGCCCTTCATAACCAAGTCCAGTAAAATTTATTGTTCTTAATTTGCAATTAACTCAGATTAAATTGACATAATTGGGAGAATATGACTCATAGTCTTTTTATAAGTGTTTTTTAAAATCTTATTTATAAAATAAAGAATTTTCTGTTTCTTAAATGACATAAATGAGCATTACTTGTTTCTAAATGAAGTAACACTGTATTTTACCCAGTAAAGGAGCCAGACCCTGCTTTGTTAGCACTTGTTCTGTGTCTGGGCTGAGAATGCCATTAAATCCTGCCCCAGATGAACTTTTGTGCAAACTTCTGTCTTGCAGCACGACTGAGGATTTACATCAGCACACTGAGTCAGATCCTCCCTTAAGCCACAACTGGAGTTTGGGGTTATGTCGCTATAAGAGAGACCAGATTTTGGCCTCTTCCCTCTTTCTTTTTTTTTCAGATAAAAACACTAACTCCAATTCTAATCTCCTGGACTGCAGGATAAGACCAAAACAACTTGTCCTATGTCAAGGGAGCTGGTCTGCGGTGGCAGCTGAATGGGGCTGTGCTGCGCAGAAGCAGCGCAAGCAGGAGCACTCTCAGCTGCGCGAGGCGGGCTGTCACTAGGCAACAAGAGTAACCATGGTTACCTGTATCCCAAGCGACCTGCGGATCTCCGTGGTTAGTCATTCATCTGGAAAAAGACTTTGAAAAAAACCAACAAAAGAAAACAAAAACCGAACGTATCGCAATACAACACTGTCTCTGCATAAATATTGCTGTAATGACGAGATGCAGATAAACAGATCTTACTTTAATGGGACCTGTTTGCTCTGCCTCAGACTCGGAGAGCTCTAGGCTGCCCACTTTCAAATATTTGGGACTGCAGTGTTAGTGACACAACCAGACCATTGGCCAGTGGTCAAATGTTTTTAAACTCTTCATTAGGGAAATACTCTGGAGAAGCTTTAAATGCTACAGGAAAAGCAGTCGAGTTCCTTTACATATAAATTGACCAGTGAGATTTACTGTTCCTTCCCCAGAAAGATGGCATTGGTGTTCAGTTGGTACATATGTTTGCTTGTTGATTAATATCAAAGTTGCCAGTGATTATGTGTCCGCACTAATGTTCTCACACTTGTTATCTCACATGTGCTGGAGATTTCCAAGAAGCAAAGGCAGCTGAGAGCAAGCAGTGTTCCGGAGGCCTGAATCAAGCCACAGCAGCAAGGACAAAGAGCATCTGGGGTCACCAGCATAATGCGATTGTGTGGAACACACACGCATGTTTTTAACAAAGCCAGAAAACCTCCAAAACGCTCGGCAGTCCGTGGCCACTACACCCCTGAGCAAAATTCCCTCCCAACTCCAAGCCTGGGAGCCCATTCAACCCTGCACTTGCATGTCTCATTGCACACATTGCCTGAGATACTAGTATTGCCAGTCTCTTTCCTGCCACTTCTTTCACCTAATGCTGAGCAGCTGAGTCAATAAAATCAATCTGTAGTTAGCATAGGCATTCACAGGAGCATGGATTTGTCCTTGCACAAGGGGTACACTGAAGGTGATTAGCTCAATCATTCCTTATAGGGGCTTATAAACAACTTATTGATTCCTGGGTGTTTGGGGGATGCTAATTAGAGTTTACAGCAACAGCCCTCCTTACTTCATCTTCCTACTTTAAATATGAATGTAAAGCAATAAGCAAATGAAGTAATGATAATACACATGCTCTATATAATCTATCTTGCTTTGATTAAACTAGTTTACTTTGTTTACCTTTGGAATGAGGCAGCCCTTGCAACTTACTTTAATCCACTTATTCAACTTCTTTATTAAAACCATGCTTTTCATCTGTGATCACTAAGCCAAATAATACACAGTGTGAGCAAAAAGCTTATGAAAATCTGTATAAACTATTTTGATCAGTCTTAACCAAGAGATGAATTGGGCTTCAAACAATGAGCCCTTTTTTCTATGAAGCCTTTTAGGAAATCTCACTGCAAATATTCTTAAGCTTAAACTGTAGCTACTGAGGGTACCATTTGCATGCTAGAAACATTAAATTTGATTTACTGTGCCTTGCAGAAAAACAGAAGAAAAAGAAGAAAAAAATTTGTCTGACAGTAGCACATTTGCAATACTGAGAGTCATAAACTGCACTTTGATCAGTCTTGTGGTGGGGCTTCAGTGATGTTGGCTTCCTTGGACATAAGCATGTGAAGAGAGCTCCTTAATTTCATATATTTTGCTTCATAAAGCCTAAACTTATATGCACATCTATACAGTTTCCTTGCAGACACTCTCACACATGGTTGCACAGTTAGCAGAGATTCTGATCAGGGAAAAGCTTTTTCTCAATCAGAGATGTGAAGAAGGAACAAAGTGGTTTAAGCCCTAGCAATGACGGGCTCAAGGAAAGAGAAATGTCTTAGACTAGATAATTAGAATCAATATATCTCATACTAAGGTGACAGTCGTCTAGAAACAATCCAAAGGAAAACTGGAACAAGATGCACTATAATGGATGCTTATTATCAAAACCTATTTAATTTAGAAGCTGGGCTGAAAATCTCATAACAATTTTATTTTCACATGACCGCCCAGAGTTTCTGCTTTAGATTGGCTCAGAAATGCCTTGGCCTTTCTCACAGTGTTATTGCATTTCTGCTCCCAAACCCAGCCAAAAGGAGAGGCAGGGCAGACTGCAAAAAATGAAGGAATAAATTATTTACTAAGTAAAACAAATCTTTCCCTGAACATTGAAGCTAATAAAGCTCGGTTTTCCTATAAATGTGTGCCTTGTACTTGATTGACTTTGGCCAGATGTGGGCACTTGAAACATTGCTTTTCACAAACTGTGCTGTCCGAATTAAGTTTTTCATTCCAGGCTCCAGGCTTCTTTTTCATGCACATTCTAATAGAGTATAAATTTCTACTACAGCCTTTAATTAACAGACTTCCCCTTCTCTAACTGTTCATTTATTTCCATAATACCTGCAGCTTAATTATTTTTAAGACCTCTACCATTTTGCCGAATGTAATAGAAATCAGATAGGATTTTCCAGTTATTAGGAAGGATTTAGAAAATCACCATATAAGCTGAGTAACCTCAGCACATAAAGTTGTATAAACCTCATTTCTGTTTGACCAAAAAAAAAAAAAAAAAGTGGATTCCAAGATTGGTTTGACTGCATTAAACTGAAGGTTGCTACAATAGCCTGGGACTGCACTGTAGAAGATTCAGATCTGGATTTAAAATGTGAGGATTCTTGGATCTTAGGACCTGGAGCTGCCCATAGGACTGTACAAATTTTTTATTTAAATCTAGCGTTGGCTTCTTTGTGCCATTATCACCTGAGAAGTTTTTGAAGACAGATTCTTGGCTCAGATCCCCCAGTGACTTATTAATCTCTTCATATCTAAACAATCTTTTAAAGGATGGAAAGTTTCTTTCTCCCATTTTCCCTTCATTATTAAGCTATTCACTGGAGTGTTGGAGTTGGTTCTGAATGTTAAGTACGGGCACCTCTTAGCTTGCTAATGAGGACAAACACAACATGAGTATTTTTGCAAAATCCTAACAACTGTGACTAGCTTTAGAAGAATTTTTTAGGTGATAAAACCAGTTCTTTATACAAAGGGGTGCTGAACTTTCCCAGAGGAAAGTTTGTGTATGTGGTCTTTGTACAACACTGCAATATTTATTTTTGAATGCAGTGGTACAGCATACAGTTCATACAATGTGTTCTAGTACAAGTGCTTTTACATTTCAAAATGCATTAAATGGATCATATCTCACTATTAGTGAGCTTGTGACTAAGCAGAAAATAGATCTCTCCCCAAAAGAATGCCTGCAATTGTCTGTTAGTTTTTCTTTTTCTTAATAATTTACTTCACTACTTAATGTCCTTCAACTTAATAGCCCTCTATGTGTAATAAACTGCATTTTTAACATCTGTTTTCACAACATTTTCCCCACGGGCTTCAATGAAGTCCAACAATATTACACATAGCTTATGAAATACAACAATTCATGGACAAATTCAAGTGGACTAGGGTCACAGTGGCTGAAATTGATCCCACCTATGCACAGTCTGGATTTTGGGGTTGAATGTGCCTGGACCAGAAGTGACCTCTCATGCTGCTGAGGTTCCTTCACTTGCAACCACTGTTACAGCTGCTGGGCTGGAACAGGACTCTCAGGCCTTTGTATACACCCAGTTTGTCCACATTTGGTGCCTTACGGTGTGCACCAGCCTGAGAGGGCAAATAAGAGGGCAAATATAGAGTGCTGCAAACAGAGTGGGCAAAGAGAATGTGGCATGTCAACCAGGGTGTGGGGTGGCTGTTTGCACGGAAGGGTGCACAGGGAGGGTGTAGTCTCCCTACCAATTCAATTGCTGGTCATCATCCTCTCAGGAGGAACTTAGCTATGTCCTCTGCAGGCAGAAAGCCATGTCCTCTGCACTCGCCAGAATGGATGTGGCAATGCAGACAAAGCTGCTACGGAAACATGCAGCCATCCAGGTCGCAGGCTGCAGGGCGTGCCAGAGCCTTGCCCTGGTAACCGATGGCAGTAGTGAGAAGAGCTGTGTGAGGTGTGACCAGTTGGATGATCTGCCTGGTGGCAGAGCTATGAGTGGAAGTAGAAAGGTTAATGAGAAGCAGGGATGCCGAGAAAGAGATGAACTTGTGGAGCCATGCTCTGCCCTCCCTGAAAAAGAAACAGGAACAGCCACCAGAAAAAAAAAACAGGATCAAGGGGGTCCTGTATACTCCCCCAGCCAGGCTGAAGGCAGTAGCTCAAATGGAAGGAGCAAATGGAGGCAATTTCCTGCTCAGGGTGGCAGCTGAATCCTTTCCTTGCCTATCTCACCTCCCAGGTGCCTCTGTACAACAAGTATGAGTCTCTAGATGTGGAATGACAGTCCATGGATGATGTGGATGATGGTCCAGCTACACCAAACGTGTTGCCAAGGTCAAAAAGATCTATGCCCCCCATCACAACCACCCCCATGAGAAAGAAAAGACTGGTTATAGTTGTAGGCGACTACCTTCTGAGGGCACCTGAAGGTCCAATATGCCAGACAGACCCTTCTCTTAGGGAAGTCTGCTGCCTTCCTGGGGCCCAGGTTAAGGACATCACTAGGAAACTTCCTAACCTAGTGTGACCCTCAGACTATTACCCACTACTGCTTTTCCATGCAGGTAGCGATGAAGCTGCAACACATAGTCCAAGGGCAATCAAAAGAGACTTCAGGGCCTTGGGATGGTTGGTAAGGGAATCTGGTGCACAGGTTATTTTTTCCTCCCTCCTGCCAGTTGTGGGCAGTGACACGAAGAAACAGATGGGCCCAGTCTATTAATACATGGCTCCATGGCTGGTGTCACTGCCATAATTTCAGGTTTTTTGATAATGGGACGACCTACACAGCACCTGGCTTGCTGTCATCAGATGGAATTAACCTTTCTCAAAGGGGGAAGAGGGTCTTTGCTCACAAGTTAGCAGGGCTTATTGACAGGGCTTTAAAGTAGACTTGAATGGGAAGGTGGATAATATCAGGCTTTCCATCATAAGCTGTGGGATGACACACCAAGGTTAGAGGGACAGGGTGCTCGCAAGGCCCCTCAACGTGTTGCACCACAGAGAAACCTCAAAAAAACTAAGGGGTGTTCCTCTAAGAGGGTGACATGACCAACAGCCCAGCTGAAGTGCCTCTGCATCAATGTACGCAGCATGGGCAACAGGAGGAGTTGGAAGCCACCATGCTGCTAGAAAGCTATGACCTGGTTGCCATTTCTGAAACTTGGTGGGACAAATCCCATGACTGGAGTGCACCTATCGATGGCTAAAGGATGTTCAGAAGGGACAGGCAAGGAAGGAAGGATGGAGGCATTGCCCTCTATGTCAAGAAATAAATAGAGTGTGAAGAGTTGTCTCTGAAGAATAGCCACCAGCAGGTCAAAAACTTATGGGTAAGAATCAGGGACCGAGGCAACAAAGGGAACCTTGTGGTTGGTGTCTACTACAGGCTGCCCGATCAAGGAGAGTCTATTGATGAAGCCTTCTCACTCCAGCTACAAGAAGCAGCAGGCTCTCATCCTGCTGGGGGACTTCAATCACCCTGACATCAGCTGGAAAAGTAGCATGTTGAGCTGTAGGCAATCCAGGAGACCCCTGGAATGCATTAAGGATAACTTCCTATGCCACGTAATAGACAGTGCTACCAGAGGGGATGCGATAATGGACCTGTTGGCCACCAACGCAAGTGAGCTAATTGGTGATGTCAAGACTGAAGGCAGCCTGGGCTGCAGTGATCATGTACTGGTGGAGTTCACAGTCCTGAGGGATAGGGGGCAAGCAAAGAGTAAAGTCAGGACCCTGAATTTTGGGAAAGAAAACTTCCAGCTCTTCAAGGAGTTAGTGAATGGGACACCCTGGGAAACTGCCCTCAGGGACAAGGGAGCAGAACAGAGCTGACAGATCTTTAAGGATGCTTTCCACAGAGCACAAGAACTCTCAGTCTCCAGGAGTAAGAAACCAGGAAAGGAAGGCAAGAGACCAGCATGGCTGAGTGGAGACATGCTGAGCAACCTAAAGGGCAAGAAGAAAATGCACAGGCAGTGGAAGCAGGGACAGGTATCCTGGGATGAGTACAGGGATGCTGCCCAGTTGTGTAGGGGTGAGGTCAGGAGGGCCAAGACACGTCTGGAGTTGAACTTGGCAAGAGATGCAAAGAATAATAAGAAGGACTTCTATAGGTATGTCAGCCAGAAAGGGAAGGTCAAAGAAAGCGTACTCCCCTTCATGAGCAAGACTGGTAACAACGGATGAGGAGAAGGCTGAGGTACTCAACGACTTCTGTGCCTCAGTCTTCACTGGCAGTCTCTCTTCCCATGACTCTCAACTGGAGGGACTACAAGATGGGGACTGGAGGAGCAAAATCCCTCCCACTGTAAGAGAATATCAGGTTTGAGACCATCTGAGGAATGTAAACACGCACAAGTCTATGGAACCTGACGAGATGCATCCCAGAGTCCTGAGGGAATTGGCTGACAAGTTGCCAAGCCACTCTCCATGACGTTTGAAAATATCATGGCAGTCAGATGAAGTCCCTGGTGACTGGAAAAAGTGAAATATTGAACTCATTTTTAAAAAAGGTAGCAAGGAGGACCCTGGGAACTACTGACCCATCAGCCTCATCTCTGTGCCTGGGAAGATCATGGAAGAGATCCTCCTAGAAGCTATGCTAAGGCACAGGGAGGACAGGGAGGTGATTTGAAACAGCCAGCATGGCTTCATGAAGGGAAAGTCCTGCCTGACCAGCCTAGTGGTCCTCTATGATGGAGTGACCACATCAGTGGACAAGGGGAGAGCTACAGATGTTGTCTACCTGGACTTCTGTAAGGCCTTTGACACGGTCTCCCACAACACCCTTCTGTCTAAATTGGAGAGACAGGGATTTGATGGGTGGGCTGTTGGGTGGATGAGGAATTGGTTGGATGGTTGCATGCAGATGGTAGTGGTCAATGGCTCAATGTCCAGATGGAGATCAGTGATGAGAGGTGTTCCTCAGGAGTCCATACTGGGACCAGTATTGCTTAATATTTTCATCAGTGACATAGAAAGTGGGATTGAGTGCACCCTCAGCAAGTTTGCAGATGACATCAAGTTGAGTGGTGCAGTTGCCACGCCTGAGAGACAGGATGCCATCCAGAGAGACCTGGACAAGCTTGAGGAATGGGCCTATATGAACCTCAGGAGGTTAAACAAAGCCAAATGCAGGGTCCTGCACCTGAGTTGGGGTAACCCCTGGTATCAATACAGTCTGAGGGATGAAGGGATTGAGTGCAGCCCTGCCAAGAAGGACTTGGGGGAACTGGTGGATGAAAAGATGAATGTGAACCAGCAATGTGTGCTCATAGCCCAGAAGGCCAACAGTATACTGGGCTGCAACCAAAGGGTGGCCAGCAGGTTGAAGGAGGTGATTCTGCCCCTCTACCCCACTCTGGTGAGACCCCACCTGGAGTCCTGCATCCATCTCTGGAGCCCTCAGCACAGGAAAGACATGGACCTGTTTGAGTAGGTCCAGAGGAGGGCCACAAAAATGATCCAAGGGCTGGAACACTTCTGCTATGAGGACAGGCTGAGAGAGTTGGGGTTGTTCAGCCTGGAGAAGAGAAGGCTCCGGGAAGACCTTATTGCAGCCTTCCAGTACTTAAAGCGGGCTTAGAAGAAAGATGGGGAAAGACATTTTAGCAGGGCCTGGACAAGGAGTAACGGATTTAAACTAAAAGAGGGTAGATTCAGACTAGATAGAAAGAAGGAATTTTTTACAAGGAGGGTGGTGAAACACTGGCACAGTTTGCCCAGAGAGGTGGTAGATGCCCCATCCCTGGAAACATTCCAGGTCAGGTTGGATGGGGCTCTGAGCAACGTGATCTAGTTGAAGATGTCCCTGCTCCTTGCAGGGAGGTTGGACTAGATGATCTTTAAAAGTCCCTTGCAACCCAAGCTATTCTATGATTCTATGACTTATCTACAGCCTTTTTGAGAGAGTGTTTCTCATTCTGGTTCCTGATCTGAGCTCTGCCTGTGCAATACCTATTTAAGACACATGGGATAAAATGCACAAACAGTATTGGAAATAGACATTTCCCCATTCCCCGTAAGTTTTTCACTTCCTGGCTCCATTCATTTTTTGCAGTCTTTTCTGCACAGTGGTCTAGCTTCTTCTGCACTGTAGATTATCCAGCAGCCAGGTGCTCCCCAGACTCTGAGACAAGGATCGTGTGGTTTCACCATCTCCCAGAACAAGGGTGATAGCCAATACCTTGCATTTCCTTGGCAAGTGCTCTAATTCCCAGGCCGCTGAGCAAAGGTAGGTATTCTTTCAAGGGAACTCGGGACTGGAAAACTCCAAGGGGATGTACTTGCCTGCTGTTGAGTCCCTCCATGCCAACATTTCAACCACTGAAGTAGAGTTGGTGACCAGGCTGTGCCCAGTATCCATCTTGCTGAAAATACTTCTCTAAATCTTTGGAAGCCTCTACGTTTTCTTCAGCAGACAAAAGCATCTCTGGCTCAGTTAACACAATGGAAAATTGCTAGAGATTGGCCCCTCAGTGATATGTCTCCTATAATGGCAAAGTAACAACCACCCACCCAAGGTATTTTGAAACACCAAGATCTGGTAACAAATCAGTAGAGTGCTTTTTTATGTCCATTGGAAAATATTCTATAACACAAATCAATCCTTAATTAGACCACAGAAAAAAAATCTTACAAAAAATTGGCTGCTTTTTTAGGCTCATTTGACATTGATTAGAGTTTTGTAGCTTGTTGGGGGGGGATTAATTTGTGTAGGAACATGTATGGCATCTTCTAACAGTGCCATCTGACTTAGCTCTGATATGACCTTTCCTTTCTACGTGAAATGCCAAAAAACCCAATAACTGAGTCAAAGATAGACCCTTGATATTTTTGCGAATTCACTGCATTTAGCTAACTTTCTGAAATTTTCTTTGTGTAATTCTCTTGGAGCTTCTAAAGTCTCTAAAAATAACGTAACTGCATCCTCACAAATACTGTCTACCAATGGCAGCTCATGACCTCTTTAACATCTGTAGGATTGCACATTAAATTGTTCTATGGTATCTTCGATGAATAGAAAGTGTTAATGCAACTTAACTGAAGGAAGAATTTTTAAGAGATGATAAATCAGATGATTAAATTTTCATTGGTATTTCAGTGAAATGTATGCAAAATTTTATATTTTTCCTGATATTTTATTCTTTATAAACATGAGTAGCAGACAACAGAGACAAGCAAATAGTCTACTTTTGTATATAAAAGTGTGTATCTGATATGTATTTATACATATCAAATATTCAGATACAGATAAGGAAAAAGGAAGTTAAAAAATGCCATCTTAAATTAGAAGACAGGCTCACAGATTTCACCTCAGAGTTGATTTTGAGAAATGTGGAGGACGAGCAACTGGCAGTTGAAATTTATTTTAATCAAATTGCAAGATAATTATTGTTTAATATTCCACTTTGATATAGCTTATTTTCTGCTTGACACATCTGTTAAGCTGTAAGTGTTTTAGAACTGTTCTCAGTGAGCATCTGAAAGCACAGATTACTCAACACCACCTAATTTGCTAATGCCCACAATAAAGCACATTTGTATTCCACTATCTTTGCACCACATCTCAAACAAACATAATGTAGCTCAGGTCACAAAGTCCACGAAAGTGAAAAGGTAGCATTACAAAGCTAACAAATTAGGCAATGGACTTTCATTTAGGTAGCTGAAAACACTGGCAGTCCCAGGTTGGTTCTTCCCATCTGGCTGTTGGGGGTTGCTGACCCCACAACCCTGCTGTGGGAGGAATCCTGTGAGCAATCCCCAATTTACTTCAGGCAAAGGTGTCTGGGCTGATACGCAGTCTTGCATCACCACTGTCACTGACTAATCTCATCTTGCCTGAAAGTAGATTAGAAAACCAATGTACAAGCCTTTTGGCAGCCAAGTCATAAACAACTAGGTGGTATATTTGGGGCCACTAATGGCTTCAGATGAGATATCATAAGGGATGTTTGTCCAGAGACTGATTGATGCCTTTTATTTAATTTACATTCCTCACCCAAAGAGTGTGAGTTTTCTGCAGGCAAAAGTTTTGTACTGGAATGTGTTTTGAGTACCTTTCTGACGTCAGTAAAGAAAATATTTTTTTGCTATACAATCACCTCCCTTTGCTGTAAACTTTCTAAAGATTTTTTTTTCTTGTTTTGTTAAGGCAAATAGGAACACACGTGGTCATATTCACGGACTGTGACAGGGCATGGTACAAGGAGCTTCCCTTCCAGGAATTAAATGGTGATGCAAAACTAGGGTAACATTTTCTAAGTCACCTGCACACACACGCCCACATCCAGGCACAAAGACACAGTGCACTGCAGAGACTCCAGGGTTTATAGCAGAACAAAGCAACCAGTGTTGTTGATGCAGAAACTGATTAGTGGAAAGCGAAACAAAATACTAAAGAAACATCACTAGTTCTGGAGGTCAAAGAAATTACTTCAGAGCAGCTTTTCTCATCATCCAGACTCATGTTCATAAATGCTTCTGCCATAGCCATATTCTTGCTTAGCATATACTGCACACTGCAACAAACACTCCTCTTAGCTCATTTTATTACTATTTCTATTTCTATTTCCTTTCAGCTGGAAATACGTTTTTTTCAGTTTAATTTTTCAACATGACAATATTCTTATGCAAAACGAACAATTAGTCAGTAAAAAGTTGCACTTAAGCATTCTGCAAGTAAAAAAAAAGCCTTTTTTTTTGTTAGCCCCCTCTTTTTCCCTTTTTTTTTTTTTTTAAACCAGCAGAAGACTATTATCTCTCTATAAAGCTGCTCTTTTATTTTGCAATTCTGGCCAAAACTTCGCCTTGAAGTTACCAGTTCTAGCTACAAATAGAGATGAAACCCATGGTCAGGCACAGTGAGAGGCAGCCACCACAGGAACATGAACGAAGAGCCAAGGGTTCTGGTGAGGCCACACCTCGAATACAGTGTTCAGTTTTGGGCCCCTCACTACAAGAAGGATGTTGAGGTGCTGGAGCGTGTCCAGAGAAGGGCAATGAAGCTGGTGAGGGGGCTGGAGCACAAGTCTTATGAGGAGCAGCTGAGGGAACTGGGGTTGTTTAGTCTGGAGAAGAGGAGGCTGAGGGGAGACCTTATCGCTCTCTACAACTACCTGAAAGGGGGTTGTGGTGAGGTGGGTGTTGGTCTCTTCCCCCAAGTAACTACTGAGAGGATGAGAGGAAATGTTGTGCCTCAAGTTGTGCCAGGGAAGGTTTAGATTAGGTATTAGGAAAAATTTCTTACAGAGAGAGAGTGGTCAAACATTGGGGCAGGCTGCCCAGGGAGGTGGTGGGGTCACCGTCACTGGAAGGATTCAAAAAACGTGTGGGCATGTCACTTTGGGACATGGTTTAGTGGGCATGGTGGTGTTGGGTTGGTGGTTGGATTTGATGATCTTAAAGGTCTTTTCCAACCTTAATGATTCTGTGTGATTCTGTGAGTCCATCTACGAGACCAGCCACCTACAGCATAGGTCTGAAGTCCATCCAGGAGACAGGCATACCTACACCACAACTCAGGCTTCAGGACAGAAATTAAGGACAGGGCAGAGGGTGGGGGTCCCAGGTGAGACTGGTCAAGGCCATTAAGGTCAGTTGGTGCTCTCAGGACCTTGGCAGGTCTCACTAGGAAGCAGCTGTAATGCACATTACAAGGCCTTTTCTACAAGAAAAAAAATTTCAGTCCAAGGGTTATACCAGTATCAGGGGTATCAAAATCATTTTGTACAAAATCATTTTGTACAGGTTTGACAGTATTTGACAAGTTTGACATGCAGTTTTACCTGATGCTACATTTCTTTTATCTGTCTTGAAATCCTTCTAAAAGACTACTATACGCCATAGTACTAGACATATTCCAACATTGGACAGCATTTCTTATGTTGCCATGTATTAAACTATTCTTATTTATCCCTTATAAGTGTTTCAGTTAAGCTCTATGTTGCAGGTGCTATACAAGTATAAAATAGAAAGCCAGTTTCTACCCCAGCAGAAGTTATTTTTGCCTACAGTAAGCTTAGCTCAAGGCACTACAATAAATATAATAAATAGTAGAAAAAAATGGAAAAGGAAAGGCAAAGGAAATTAGATTGTGTGTTAACAAAAGGCATCAAAATGCATCTGCATCATTTTGGTTTAATTCTTCAGTTGGAAATCACATCTCATTATCAGAAATCCCCTTTGGCTGTTTATCTCCAGTAATATTTCTGGAATACTGTTTCAGCTCAGTGTAAAATTCAACTCACATAATTATTGGTTTATTTCTTTGTCATCAAACATTTTCTAGTAATAAGAATTCCTGGCAATTAATTTAAAACAAAAATGTTTTTCTTAATTACCCTAGGATCTTGACCTAGCGTTATCCAATGTCCCCTCTCTTTACTGGGTAAAAGGCAGTGTCTTGTAATAATGGGAAATGTATACAGACTTGCTATTTCTGAACAGAAGCAGCCAAGGAATGTGAGATGTACAGCTGATATTCTGCTCTTCTGAGACAAGCTGGGAACACAGATATCTCTGAGATACTCTCTCTTAAATTCTACACATCCATGAATTTTGGGGATGAGATTTATATTGGTCACAAAGCTTTAACATGTATAGAAATTATTTAATAAAATAAAGAGTACAGCGTCTAGCTTAATTGTCTGGTCATCACACAACCTTCTGTTAGATACCCTGATTTTGTAAATAGCCTACAGAAAAAGGTAGGAATGTAGATAATGGAATCACATATCCCCAATGTATATGTTAAAAGGAAGTTTTCTAAAGTCAGCCAAAAAAGGGAGAGCTGGTCTCTCTTTTGGTGAGTTGGTGCCTTTCTTAAACCTGCAGTTAAGTTCACCTAAGCCCAGAGATCAAAAACTCAGACTTATCTGTGAAGGGTTTGTTTTTAAAGCCACCCTTTGAAGAATTCGGCAGTGAGGACTATATTTAAAACTCAGATGAAGGCTGAGAAAGCAGAGCTGCCCTTTAATTTTTATGTATGAACGTCAGTTTGATGTCACGTCTCCTTTAGCAAGGTGGATATGCAACCTCAGCACTCTCCACTACTTGAGGAAATTTAAGCCCAAATAACTTTGGATTGTACCTCACCACCAGACAAAGACTAACTAGAAAAAAATGGTACTTGCCATTGTTTTTGCTGGAACTGTCATTGTACACAGAAGAACATAAAAGTCATTTGGCCACACAACACAAATGCAAAAGGAGACACGATGAAGTAGGCAAAAACACTCTTTTGGGTAAATAAGACAGTAAACAGAGCTCTAAGCACTGATCATTATTCAGAGGTATTTTACGTATTTTACCTATGATGCTCTAATACCAACATTCATCAGAGAAACGTTTCAAAATCCAGGTCATTGTCTTCCCAGTGCACACACTAATTACTACTCTACAGGGTCAAGGTCTCTCTTGTGCTCTGTCTTTGCAGCCCAGTGAAATGGTCTGCTTTCGTTCTCCAAATGCTTTATTTCTCCAAAGGGCATGAGCAGAATGACTTGTCACTCATACCACTGTCCACACCTGGCTGAACGCAGGCTGCAGAAAAATAGATAAGAATTATCCTTTCCTGGGATTTGCACATCTTTTAGACATAGTCAAACAGCATCAGCCCTATAACAACTTGTAAGATTATTTTATTATTTAATAATAATAAATGCCCTGGAATCTGAAATAAAGTAATTATGACTATTTTTGTTGGGACCTCTACTTACTTGATGGTCTTGTGTTCCTATATGTGTCAGCCTTATTCCCAGACATCATCCATATGCTAAATGTGTCTGATCTATCAGATCTATAGCAGATCTACAGCAGCTGTACGTGACTGAAGGGCAGGGAGCTTATCACACTGCTCCTCGCAGCAGGAGGAAAATCCCAGTCAAAAGCAAGGCTTTTGGACCCTTAATACCTTAGGTTCTATTACAGTTACTTTTGGCAGGAGAAGGATCAAGTACAGTTTAAATCTCGGGCATAGACATCAGTCCCACAAATAAATATAAGCAGGTCAAAGGAGTAGCTCTAGAGTCCAGGCCAGCACAACCATGGATGTCACATGACATTAAGGAAATCAGGAATCCCTAAAGTCAGCTTGTGTCCAGCTCCAAAAATACCAGTAATCAGAAGAAGGACAAAAGTTACTGAGTTTTAGATTCAAAATACTGCAGGCAGTGAACTGCTGAGCTGCTTGGGCATGTAATTGGGTTAGAAAACATTCCTCTGTATAAACTTTGGGAATTCTGTATGCTTTTCGGAGGGAAAAATATATGTGAGTACTTACAGGTCTCCAAAATTGTTCCCTGGTATGAATCAAGATTTTTTAATTCTGTTTTGCTTCTAAATGCAGGATACATACCTATTTTCTGCTCTTCCAAAGGCTGTGCAAGGCAACCTGGCAGCCTGTGCTAAAAGAGAGGCAAACAAGACTCTGTGGTGCATGGCTGGGGACTTAAGCTTTTCTTAAATGAAGATGGGTTGTCTCAAGGAAAGAACTTATCATGGCTGAGTTCTTTTGTATCAGCTAGTCCTTTCAGAAACCGCACAGAAAGTCAAGAAATGAAACTGAGTTATACCTTGGTCTAGATTTTTACAAAGAAATAACCCTTCTTCATAATCCTCATGCAAATAATAATACAAGGGGTAGCTGCAAGTTACAGTAATTGCTTCTAATAGGAGACTCAGTTGGTTTTCTAAATGTGGGATTTTACATACGAGCTCAGGAACCTGCATCTGAGATACCATGAAGCTTTCAGCAAATTATGTTGTTTCCTAGTGTTTCTTTGTCCTCTTCTTTTTTCTCCTCTTCTGTCTTTACTCTCATTTCAGGAAGAGCCATGTGTACATGCAGTGTTTAATAACATGGATTCTTTAGTTTTTCATGAGTCTGTATTGCTCTTCACACATATGCAAAGTAGTACAGATTGATAAATCAAAAGGCTGTGAATTCTGAAAGTTTAATACATTTTAGTGTGAATTCTGCTTCAATTAAAGTTTTACTGCAAGCATGTAATTTAGTCTTCCCCTTTCGCTATACTCTTCATAAGTAAGTCTGTCTTCCAACCAGGCAGCAGAAACGATACCTCATGACTGTAACCTCTACACACTCTCATCCATACTGATATGAAAAAGAAGGTTCTGTGCATATTGGCCAGGACTGCTCAGGGAATAAGGAATGGACAGAATCAGGAATTTCCCCAAATATTGGTTGAATAGCAAACTGGGAGAAAATCCACATGGTAATTTTCTGGTTGCCAAACACAGTAACTAGAAAAATACTGGATGCAGCACCAAAGAAAGCAGTTTAGCTTACAAATTATTTGTTGTCGTTATTTGTGAAATATCTGAACACTAAATATGTTTGGATAAATTAGGATTACTCTGGTAACAGACTATTTTTGTCAGAGAGCTTATTTAACAAGGATGCTACTCTGTCAGCAAGTCCTTATCTGTGTAAAAAGCTAATGAATGTGCCTCATGAATTTTAATTTTATTATTCTGATCTCAAAATTCAGTGTTGACTTGAGGCCAACAATTCTGCTCCATTCCTGTAATAAATTTCTACCTTGCATAACAAGACTTTGAATCATATGTGTATAACAAATATGTCCAAGTTTTGGTGCATAACTGAAGTCCAAGAGGCAAAACACAACCGTAATGAGGCTCCAGAGGTTCAATAGAGGTCATGAAGAATAAATACCTAGACTTGTTTATGTTTCTTTTATGTTGGATGATAGATTAAGAAGCAGTGCAGCTTCACTACATATTTCTATTCAGATGTATTTTCTTCTATAATTCACATCAAATTTCAGCCCCTTGAAACCCTCATTTTTTGTTTACATATATTTTAGCAGACTATACCTTTAAGAACATGCCAGTTACAGATGTTTTAAACTGCTTTGCTCTTCTAAGATGTCATCTCTTATGAAGCAATCTCTAATTCCCGTTCCCTATCTAAGCCTTCCCCGAGTTTGGTATTTTTCATCCAAGCATAAAAATTTCTACTCATAACCAGCTGATATTTGACAGACACCACATGCAATATTCTGACATCTTTTCCCAGACAAAGAAAATTCAGTCTCCACAGTAACTCTAAAGCTGGGTCATAATAAATTTTGTCTATTGCTTAGAGAATGGCTATGAGCCAGTAAATGTGCAAAGAAAAATAGTAGAAGGTTTGGAAAGGTTGCATCTGCCTCTTTGATTAAATTTAGGGATTCCTTGACTTGTCAAGTTTCACACAGTGAAGCTGAGATCCAGTTGGTTCCTATTTCCTGCAGTTAAGACTACATACATTTACATTTTGTGACATCTCTGCTTCTCTGTTATCCCACAATCCCAAATGGATCACTGTTATCAACGTACACTAGTATGTCTAGCCTATAATGTTAAGGAGCAAAAAAGAGGCCAAAAGAGGGCTAACGGGAAAAAAAAAGTTTCTACTGGGGAAACACAATACCTTGTGGAGCCAAGATTATAAAATATAGAAACTGTAGTTTTGGTGTCCAAGAAAATGGGAAGAGATTCATCACAATCTCATTCCAGACTAGCTTCCCATCAGTTTACCAGGCCCTTTGTAGGCTACCTTTCCATGAAGCTGTTCAGTCTTAGGAAACTACTTCTTTCTTCACAATCAAGACATATTAGTGAAGATTTGCAGTGAAATGCATACTGACTTCTATCTCTCATTACAGTGATATTCAAGTCCTCTAAACTAGTAGTTACTGTTGATCTCCAGACACCAGCTACCTGAACCTCGATTTTAAAAAATATAACTTCCAGCTTTCATCCTCCCTTGTCAATCACCAACACGTAGTTTGGAGTATTGCTTAGCCCAGTGTCCTCCACTGGAACCACAGAAAGATGGTCAACTGAAAATATTGCCTGGAAAGACTCAAAAACAGCTTTTTACTACTTCCCCGAGATTTTCTTCATGATGGATTACATATTGACAGGTGCCAAGTCTGGACTTTCTGGCAGCATAAGCACGGCTGAATGCTAACCCCTGATCAAGAACTATAAAGTATTTCTATCTTATTACCATGAGCAATAACTACCTTAAGGAATCAGTATTGAAACTTCTCAATGAATTTAGATTTTCAAGAAGCTTTTGAAAAGATCCTTTGACAAACGGTCTTTTAAAAGAGCTCAATGTCAAGGGAGGAAAAAGGAAAGTCCTCTCATGGACTAGTAACTAAACAAAGAACAATCAATAAAGATTAGGAATAAATGGTAGATTTTTCACAAGAAAGATACCAGGAGAGTCCCTCAGGTATCTGTGTTTAGACAAACGATATTAAACATATTCTTAAATGAGCTGGTTAAGAGGTAAATAATGAGGCAAAAAATCTCCAAATGGTACAAAATTAATTACAAGAGTCAGCACTGAAACTGACAAGGAGAAATTGCAGAATGGTCTTATGATACGGAATATCTGCATGATAGAGTGGCAAATAAAATTCATCCTTCATGAATGTAAATTCATACCTATCATCATGGAAGGAAACAAACCATAAGTTGACAAACATGATACTGATTTCAAGTGACCATGAGGAAGGTGACCCTGGAAGTAGATCTTATGGAAAGTCCTCTGAAAACATCTTTTCAACGTTCAGAAGTGATCCAAACAGAAAATAGAATAGCAAGAGCTATTATGAAAACAGTAAAGAATCAAATGGAAATAAGGCACTCTGATTCTACCCCAAAGGAACACAGTAAAATGGGAAAAAAAGGATAATGGGATTTGGAATGTTTCCACATGGGGAGAGATCATGTGAAGTAAGATTCTTCAGTATGGAAAATAAATAAATGTGGGGAAATTGGAGAGAAGTATGTAGAAACTGTGAAAGGCATACAGAGGGTGAATAGGGAATAACTGTTCACTGTTTCCCATAACACAAAGGAAGTGAAGGCGGAACAAAATTAAATTAGCAGGCAACTGGTTTAGAACAAATAAAAGGAAATATTTTTTCATGTGACACATAATTAAATTGTAGCACTTATTGCCATAGGATGTTGTGGATGCCAAAATTATAAATGGGCTCAAAAAGCAATTAGACAAAATTAATGGAAGAATTCATGGGAAGACCTCTGTTCTGAAAGTCCCCAAGTCTCAGGTTGCTGAAAGTTGTAAGGGTATAACCATGGAAAATATCATTCTGTGCTTGCCCTGTTTTATTGTCTTTTCCTAAGTACCTATTAGTAGCTGTTGTCAGAGCAGATCAGTGAGCTAGCAGACATTGGTGTTGATCTAACAAAGTCGTTCTTATACTTTGACACAAGAATTCAACTGTTCTTTCATTGGAAATATGAATTTCACTCCTATTCTAAAGTCAGCATATTTTAAAACAACAGTTATGGCTGGAATTTTTATCAGTGGTTGGACAGTGGTTGAAAGCTAGTGATGAAATTACTGGTTTCATGCTGTCCTAACTTTGGCAATGTGTAGAAGTTCTTTTCATTTGATGACTCTTTGATATGATAGAATTGATGGGGTCAGTCTGATTCCCAGAGATGAGATGTTTTCATCCAAAAGCCATTCACAATTAAAAACTCCAAATGAAAAGGACTTTGGTTCAATATACTGCAGCGCTTTTCTTCACGGAATGTGTTATCAAGCATTGGATCAGGCTGCCCAGGGAAGTGGCTGAGTCACCATCCCTTGAGGTATATAAAAGACATGTAGATGTGGCATTTAGGGACATCATTTAGTGGTGGACTTGGCAGTGTTAGGTTAACGGTTGGACTCAATGATCTTAAAGGTCTTTTCCAACCTAGATGATTCTATGATTAGCAAGGCACACTAACTGGAGCACATCACAATGCTTGCACTGACAACCATTCATTGTGTGCAAGGTCTTAAGACGTGCTTCTGTAAACCCTCAGTAATATAATAGGAGAGTAATTTTCTGAAAATTATTGATACTATCCAGGCTTAGTCCTTGCCTCTACCAGTTTTCAAGACCGAGCCCTTGTCTATTTTTAAGTAGTCTAGGGAATGAATCTTTCAGAGACCATTTCTCCTCTCAGAGTCCCTGGAAGAGCTTTGGTCTAGACAATAGCAAGTGACGTGACAGGTGTTAGTGCAGGGAGTATCAACGGAGCCCACATTAGTGGACTTCATTAATTCCAGAGGTGAGGCTGAACTGGAGCTACCCCTATTCATTTAATATGTGTTTTCCTAATGGATAAGGAGGTGCTGTACTGCTAAATAGGCAAGGGAAGGTAACGGGGTAGCCAGGAAAAGGGAAAAACAGAAGCAGAAATCTTTCACATCTTTATTACTAATGCTTTAGTCTATATGATGTCCTCTGAAGGTAGTGGAGGATTTAGAAACCATTGAAAACTGATAATTAGTTCAGAAAAGACAATACTACTGAAGTTTCATGCTGATAATAAACCATTCCCTTTTTTTTTTAAGCTGTGTACCTCTTTTTAATTTCTCTGCATGTTTTGTATATGAATGTACTTCCTCCTTGACTACTATGAGGAATTTAAACACTGTAGTCATTATTTTGTGGAATATCCCTGTTTTTCATCAGTGCTATTAAATAATATTGCTTGGAAGCCAGGCAGATTACTGGAAATGTGGACTGTGAGGCATATCATGCTCTGTAGAAACAATCACTAGTGGTTCAGATAGCACAGATGATAAACCAGATACAATCAAGCAACGGATTTTAGATCCCTCCCAAGGGAAGATGTAGATCAAGTTCAAATGGTTACAACACTGACAAATCCACAACCATGAGTTTCAATGAGAACAGAACAAATAAGCTTGTTTTCTAAATAGTTTAACATGTTTTAGTTGCTAACTGTATTGAGAGTAGACAATCTCTTGACAGCTGCAAAATTCTAGACGGTCTGAGACGTGACTACATGCTTTCTGCCAGTTTGCTTTAGTCAGGTTACAGCACAGAATCATTGTAATTCAGGCACCAGATAGTTGTAAATTTGCCAACAATGTCAAATCTTTATTTACTGCTGAAATGAGCCTATCAAAGCTGACGTCCAGATGAATAGGCAGTCGTGGGAGGATGGCAGGAATTGTTTGCGAAGACATGGCACTGGGGATATGTTTCACGGTGATCAACCTCTGAAAGACATCAGCAAGTACCTAATTGTCTGTAAATTACTGTATTTATCAGTTTAGGAGGGCAAATTCTAACCTAATGATATTTAAATTCAATACACCTGCTACACAACCAGTCAGACCATAAATTAATTCTTCTTAAATTACAGCTTTCTCACTACAAAAGCAAACAAATAAATGAGAGAAAACTGTTTTAATTTGCTCTTTCAAAGATAAGTTCATCATTTGTAGTGTTTACACAGTGATGGATTGCTGAGGCATAGATTCACTCAAATGCCACCTAACAACACTGCAGCCAAATTGAAATGGACTAATTTAGCTGGAATCTTGTAAGAGGTTTTCACTCCAGCTGTCCATTTCTGCCCTCTCATGAGATAACTGCTAACTTAGCACTAAGTGGCAAAACCAGCATGCCCACAAACATTTTGATCATATTTGCTGATCAAATTTTTCTGGTTTTGCTTTTACTTATGACTTAGAACTAAAGCGCATCTGCAAAAGCAAGGGATCCATTCAGTTCTGCAAATTTTTGGGAGGCTGATATAGCTATGAAATTGGAAGTAATTTGTTTATATCCTATTTCTCATTCTCTCTCTAAGGGTATCATTTGTTATCATGATCCTGCATTGTTTTGAAATGAGCTGGTTTGTCAGTCTAGTATTTCAATCCTGCTGTGTCTTCTATACCTTCAGAGGCAAAAAAATAAACCGTTTAATCCTTTAAATACCCTGGAAGTGTTTCTGCTTGTTCTTTTGCTACACTTCATTGTCTTTGCCATGTGATACTTGCTTATGCAAACTCTTTGCAACCATGCAACCACCATTCCTCCCATTCTTTTTCCTGTTAGGTTATTAGCACTGGGGTGTTTGCAATCACAATCTGTTGGCAACACATCTTGTTAGAACTTATGAGATATGTAATACCTTACTGCCAAGGCAGGTCTCCACTATACATTTTGATAAACTGTTCTGGTTTCAGCTGGGATAAAGTTGGTTTTCTTCACAGAAGTTAGCGTAAGGCTATGTTTTGGATTTGGGATGAGAAAATGTTGATAAGGTGCTGATGTTTTGAGTTGTTGCTAAGTAGTCAAGGACAGTCCAGCTTCTTGTGCTGGGCTGCCAGCGAGCAGGCTGGGGGTGCCCGGTGAGCTGGGAGGGGACACAGCCGGGACAGCTGACCCAGGCTGGCCAAAGGGATATTCCCTACCATACAACGTCATGCCCAGTACATAAACTGGAGTTAGCCAGGGAGGGTGGGAATCGCTGTTCAGGGACAGGCTATCGATCACTGGGTGGTGAGCAATTGCTGTATTGGGCATCCCTTGTTCTTGTACATTCCTTTGTTGGTATTATTATTGTTGTTATCATTGTTGTTTCCTTCTCTTTTGCTGTCCTATCAAACTAAAAAACTATTTATCTCAACCCATGAGCTTTTTCTCAATTCTCTCCCCCATCCCACTGTTAACTGACTTTAGCTGTTTGCCTCACTCCTTCTCTGAAGGACCACCATGGATACCTGAGGGATCTCAAGAAAGGAAAAACATTTTAAGCAACTGCAGGAACACCTATCAGATCTTCCAAATTATGAGAAGATGGCTTTATCCTTTCTGGGGATGAAGACCCTGTTTCTGGGTCTGTTAATGGTTTTCTCAATAGTGCACAAGCATCTCCTAATGTGTAAGACTATTTGCTGCAGCAGAAACCAAGAAAAATTAGCTTCAGTGTCCATAGGGGCCTCTACAGGTAGCCCAGGTGGGCAGTACTGTTGGTCCTCTTCTATAAGTATGTATGTGTATCTATAAGTATGAAAGTATATCCTTCAGCTTCTAACTGTTTTCCATTTTATGGGCACACAACAGAGCTCTGGGTATTCTGCAAACAGTTGGATGTACACCCATTCTGCTTCTAGAGGTGTACTTATGATACTGTAGCTATGAAGCCCAGCCCAGAATCCTACTCCAGGCTCCATTTCATCTCTGGAGCTGTGGCCTGTCTGTGCAAAGCACACATACACCTCTGTGCTGGTTTTGGCTGGGATAGATTTAATACTCTTCCTAGTAGCTAGCATGGAGCTGTGTTCTGGATTTGTGCTGAAAACAGTGTTGATAATACAGGGATGCTTTTATTATTGCTGAGCAGTGCTTACACTGAGTTTTTTCTGCTTCTCACAGCACCCCACCAGCAAGTAAGCTGGGAGTGCACAAGAAATTGGGAGGGGACACAACTGGGACAGCTGACCCCAACTGACTGAACGGTTATTCCATACCATATGGAACATCATGCTCAGCATATACAGCTAGGGGAAGAAGAAGGGGCGAGGGGCATGTTTGGATTTACAGTGTAACCATTACGTGTGATGGAGCCCTGCTTTCCTGGAGATGGCTGAGCACCTGCCTGCCCATGGGAAGTGGTGAATGAATTCCTTGTTTTGCTTTGCTTGTGTGCGCGGCTTTTGCTTTACCTATTAAACTGCCTTTATCTCAACCCACGACATTCCTCACTTTTACTCTTCTGATTCTCTCCCTCATCTCACCAGGGAGGAGTGAGCGAGCAGCTGTGTGGTGCAGCTGTGTGGCTGGGGTTAAACCACAACAACCCCATATATCATAGAATCATAGAAACATAGAATAGTTTGAGTTGGAAGGGACCTCTAGGTGTCATCTAGTCCAACCCCCCTGCAAGGAGCAGGGACATCTTTAACTAGATCGGGTTGCTCAGAGCCCCGTCCAACCTGACCTTGAATGTTTCCAGGGATGGGGCATCTACCATCTCTCTGAGCAACCTGTGCCAGTGTTTCACCACCAGCATTGTGAAAAATTTCTTCCTTAAAACTAGTCTAAATCTACCCTCTTTTAGTTTAAAACTTTTACCGCTTGTCCTATGACAACAGGCCCTGCTAGAAAGTCTGTCCCCATCTTTCTTTGAAGCTCCCTTTAAGTACTGAAAGGCAGTGAAAATTGGTGAGTCAATGTCCCTGTAACATTACAACCACTGAATGACTGATTTCACAGACTGAACACAGTCTTTCCTTCATGTGCTGGCACCAAGCTCTTTAGTACAACTCTTCACTCTCTTGCACTTGACCTATCCTATCACCTCTGTAAGTTCCTCTCCCCAAGCAGAATCAGTTAATCTCCAGGGAAGGAACAATAATCCCCTCCTTGCAAGAAGGATATCCAGCAGATATTGCAAATTTTGCACATATTGCAAATAATCTCATGTCATGCACACTTTGAAAAACTTTGCTTTTCCACTGACACACTGATGATACTATTTCTTGCCTGGGTGCTTGTCTTTCCTTGCAGTACCATGTTTTGAAACATTACTAGACACATGCATCCAGTCTTTTCTTGGCTTGAGCAAATAGGTGTTTTCATACCTTTGCCTGAAACAAGCCAATTGTCCACGTTGCTGTGCTAAGGTTCACCACGGCCCTAGGTATTCTACAATATCGAGGAGAAAGACATTCCTGAGCTCAGAGCAGAGCATGGCAGGAAATGCGAACAATTCTGCAGGACCTAACACAGGCTCAGGTAAAGAATTGCCAACAGCCACTCATTCTTCCTTACCATGTGATATACAGGAATGTTGCTGCACCCATTTGAAACTTCTGCATTCAATCTCAATCCTCATAGCACATCTGCTAACATTCATTTTTTTCTCTTTAGAAACTCAGAAATTGAGTGAAATGAGGATGGGACCAACAGAGGTGGTTGATGAAGTTAGCAGGTCCCAGCCAGCCAGTAAGTTTGGACTACACAGTTTCTGTGCTGTTAAGTGTCCCACTGAGCTCA
>NW_010551015.1:0-18128 GCF_000687285.1 Phaethon lepturus | reverse complement strand
CGGTTCAGTCGTTGGGCACATGTCAGTACTCACATGCTTGAAAAAAAAATGACATCACCTGCAAAAGTCCTTCCAGTGCAGTGTTTATGCTCTCACTCTAGCCCAGGTGGGAAGTTAGATAGAAGCAGTGTCTACATCTGGCTGAATCAACTTCCAGTGCAGCAGCCTCCTGGGGCAGCAGCTGAGCTTTGAAGCAAAAAGCAAATAGAAAACTGCTGGATATGGCAGATTTGTGGAAAGTAAAGGGATGGCTAGACACAAGACAACCCAAAAATTCACATAAAATACATAAGAAAAACTGGCACAAAGCCATAATGTATGATCTTTCCAATGAAGGCAGCGACCATACCAGATAATCTGGCTCTGCAGAGATATGGCAGAGATATTGCTTTTTATCATTAGACTTCATATCTACATCTAAAATGAAATAAACCCTATGTTCTCAAATCTGCAAGTTTTATAAATTGACATAAAATTCCACCAGATAGAAAATATTGTCTTGTTTTAATAGAACACTCTAGATTCATTTTTGTTGAGATATATACTTATTGAAAAGTATAACATGAGAAAGAACTTTTGCTTTTCTATTTCTTTTAAAACTGCAACTTGAAAGCTTTTACACTGACTAACAAACTGTGTGTACATATATATACATGTATACAGGTATACATACACACACTACTCTCTCTATATGTGTGTGTATATATATAGTAACCTCCTGGCGTTATGTGAATTTCAGCATTGTCCTTGGACAATCGATCCAGCCTGTCCAGATCCTTCTGAAGAGCCTTTCTAACCTCAAACACTCCCACCCAAAGGCATGGACCTGTTTGAGCAGGTCCAGAGGAGACCAGAAAAATGATCAGAGGGATGGAACATCTCTCCGCTGAGGACAGGCTGAGAGAGCTGGGGTTGTTCAGCCTGGAGAAGAAAAGACTTCAGGGAGACCTTATTGCAGCCTTCCAGTATGCAAAGGGGGCTTAGAAGAAAGATTGGGAAAGACTTTTTAGCAAGGCCTGTTGTGATAAGACAAGGGGTAATGGCTTTAAACTGCAAGAGGGTAGGTTTACATTGGACATAAGGAAGAAGTTTTTCACAATGAAGGTGGTGAGACACTAGAACAGCTTGCCCAGAGAGGTGGCAGATGCCCTGTCCCTGGAAACATTCCAGGTCAGGTTGGACGGGGCTCTGAGCAACGCGATCTAGTTGAAGATATACCTGCTCATTGCAGGCAGGTTGGGCTAGATGACCTTTAAAGGTCCCTTCCAACCCAAACTATTTTATGATTCTGTAAGAAACAATAGAGCAAGAGCTAAAAGAAGGGCCTCTGTTGATGGCAAAGGACAAAACCAACAGCAGTCAAACTGGCAAAGACTGAGGAATGTGGTTTTGTCAAGATCAGAGGGCGCGTGGTCTGATAACAGGAGGATGTCAATAAAGATACACAATACTGTATGCATCATTCCTGTTCCTCTTATCCTAACAGGAAAGCAAATTATAACCTTAAAGATACTTAAATGAGGGAAAAAATACAATGGGCAACACATTGTGTAAGATTGATGGAAAGTGAAATTAAATTCTGAAACAGAAGAATCACCCTAAACTTAGGTTTTATTTCTAAATGGTATTGAAGAGCAGTCCAAAAACCCATTTGTTATTACAAGTGGAAGCCAAGAGGCATAATGAGGAATCAACAACCAATATCCATCCACATTAACACACAGACGATCCTTGCCAGACCACTTGGACATATTCAAGTCTGTGCATGTGAGTATGTGGGTACATATGAGTGAAAACCTAGGGCTGACTGAAATCAGTTTTGTTTAAAATAATTTTCTGTAAGTTCTCACATCAAGTTTTTTTACATACATTTCCCACAAAGCTCAGGAGGAAAGGGATGTTCATATTGAATTTGTTGTAAATGGTCCCTGAAGAGAGACCAATTAAAATAAAATGTATAATCACTTGAGCAAAGAACTTCTTTAAGAAATTTGTTCCTTCTATGAGTGCCTTGACCATGAGGCAGTAGAGTTATAGTGTGGACTAAATTATTTCTTGATGAGAGAATCATCATTATTACCTCTTCTATTAGCTATGTTTTAGAAAGTAGAGCTGGAGCTCTGATTGAATTTGAAGGATCTCAAACCTTTATGTGGAGCTAGGCATATCTGGAGCAAGGTTTTCAGATCGGATCCCTCTGAAGTTTTAACAGCTGTTCTGGGTAGTTTTTGGATCCTGCCATGGAAAAGGTAGAAGCCAAGCACTGAGCTGCTTAAACTGGGACAGTGCAGAAAGAGAAGTTTTGAGTACCAAGGAAACAGTCAGGATGCCTTGCTGAAATTAAGCACTTAGAGCTGCCACATGAAGGCTTTTGATGTATGACTGCACTGAGTATGAGATTAAGACACCTAAATTTAAGTGTTACAGGTATCTAAGCTGTGGAACTGTTTTATTTGCTAGTAAGGTCATAGCCTTAATGTCTGCTCTAAGGTGAACTGAATTATTCTTTAGAATCCTACTGTGTTGATTAGATTTCCATTGGCTATAATAAGGTTGTAGGCATGTCTGTATGCATCTACATATAAAAATCTAAATTTAAGGGTCTTAATGTCTAGCCAGGTATCACTGTCATGCATATATCTTGCTCTAGATGCTATTCTTTGTATGTGCCTATAAATCACATCTCTGCAACAGTTTGTTTATGAGTGTGCCTATATTTTTATGATTAACAATATTTTTACTGTGACCAATTTGAAGTTTTTCTCACTCTGTTCAAATAACAGCATTAAATATTGTTAATTCATGCTTAAATTATATATTTCTTGAATTAAAGGTTCATTTTGTGTAGTAGAACTGTTTCACACAGTTAAAAATTGGCATATTCGTAACTGCTCTAGTTGTTTGGTGGTATCTCTGCTTAGTAAAACAGGGTACCATACTCTGAGTTAATGTTTCCAGAAAGTTTAACAATGGACAAACTATGTGAAATGACATTCAGTATGTCTGGAGTAATTATTTACTTTTTAGCTCCCATAAATTTTCCATTATTTACAGTAACATGTCATGGAAAAATGTTCAGATATTTCTATTGTAACAGAGCAGATTGCATTTTCCTTTTAATAGTGAGAGTAAGCTCTTGTTCTTAGAAGTCCTGACAACAATGGTATCTGAAATCTCTTGTTTAGTCACATAGCAACATTCATATCCAACAATAAAGTAAGTTTCCCCCACATTTGGCTGCCAATAGTTTCAGTGCTGAATAAGAGACTCTCAGTTTCCAAAGAATGAGATTAAATCTGCCCTTTTTTCATGCTATTCTTGCTTGTAAGCTTACTAGGAGTGTATGGTTGCTAGAGTACAAGTAGAAATCAAGACTTTGGGGTTTTGTTAGACATTCTTTGCTGACTGTTCAGACCTGTGCAGTCCCTTAACTTTAATTACTGTTTTTCTTTTTCTATGGTATTCATGGTACAGTCCAGAATCTTATATAATTCAGCATGAAAACAAATTTTAAGAAGCATTGTAAATGTCACAATGTTGCTTTTTAAATCTATTTTACTCATCTTAAACGTCACTAAGGTGTTGATTTTTGAATGAAGTCCTGATTATTCTTCCTGCTATTACACACAAACACTCTTCAAAACTTAAAAAACCCCAAAACTTGTGTTTATGTTTGCCCTGATTTGAGTCACTTTACAGAGCTCCAAGAAGAAACATCTGCTTTGCTCCCTCCCAGTGGTTATGGTGTGAAGCCAGGGAAAGAATGCTGCACAGGCAGTGCAAGAGGAGCAGTCCCGTGGGAATACCTCCTCCCGAATGGGCACTCCTTCTCCATTCCCCTAACTGGGGCTGGAACTTGTGGAGTTTTACAGAGGTCTTAGCATCCTTCCATCCACATACCTTTGACAGAGCTAAACATGAACGGGGACTGAGCAACCTGCTCTAGTTGAAGATGTCCCTGCTCATTGCAGGAGGTTGGACTAGACGTCATTAAAAGGTCCTTTCCAACCCAAATTATTCTATGACTCTATGCCACCTTTGCTGATTATAGCACTATAGTCTTGGATACTCCTGCATGTTTTTAGTAACGTTTTATTTCTTTTGGTTTACATCCAGAAGGCATATGTCTAAGTCATGGGAAATGAGCTCTAGCAGTGATATGCATAGCCTTCCACTAGCCCACATATATCCTGGCTGTGGTGTAGTGCACAGACAAATTTTAAGGTCCCATCATTAATTTTTCATGTCTGTCAAGAGAGGTATGATGTAAAAAACATGTATGGAAAATGTAAGATGAGTGGCAGAACACGAAATTCTTTTCTTTCTTGCTTGTGGTAACAGACTGAGGATATCCTGTTGCTATTTAGTTCTGCCAAAAATGCCAAAAGTCACTACGTAAATTTTCCTCAGGATAAGTTGTCATTAGCCTAAAGTGGTTCTTCCTCTGTTTTGATACATCAGTATCTGTTAATGTTTAATACCTACCTACTGTGATTTTTGAAATACGTGATTTTTAAAAATTGGTAGATTTTATCCTCTGCTTATATAAATCCATTTTAGTGGCTTGTTCCATTTTGCCCAATACTACAGCTGAAAGTCTTATTTTCCAAAGTTGTTGCAAAATCTAAAATATACTGAAAGAGAAATCTAAGCCTGACTCTCCTATATCCCAGTTTAAAACCACGCTGTTGCCTTTTCTCTCCGTACTGGTGAATAATTATGTTATGTTATAAAAAAATTTTCAGTGTGGTTTTTTATCTCCCCTATATTCTGTTGATTAAGGTGTTCTCACATAAAAGGGGAAGACTGATGTAGATCCTGATATATTAAAATGAAAATTTGAATATTCTTTTTATTATTCAATTTTGAAATTCTTCTCAATAGTGCAACAACTATTGTTTTTTTGGAGGGAATGTGTATATCCATTGCCACACAGACTGTAAAAGTCTTTACAGTTCATCAGAAATGGTATGAGAGCATCCTTTGAATTGGTCCCCTAAGGGAAGATAGCTGAGAAGATGTCTGGTTTGGCAATCCTGCCAGGAGATAGTTTTCAGTGTAGGTCCCCAAGCAATGCCGTGACCAGTATAGGTCCCCAAGCAATGCCGTGACATCCAGTATAAGGTGGCAGAAGCACTTCAGTGACAGGAGTTCACACAGTACACAAATTGCAGGATTATGTGTCTGCAAAGCTGAGGAAGTTGGCACTACCCGAGCACTACCCGAGTGAAAGACTTCTGCATTAAGCATCTTTTGGTATTAGACCTCTGCCTCCGATAATGGAGAGAACTGTTATCTCCCCACCTTGCAGGGATTGCAGGGATTGTGGGGAAATAAATGCTTAAAATGCAAGGCTCTGAGACCAATAGATAAAAAATCTTTCAGGTAGCTTTCTAGGATAACACACTGTGTTCAGGTCCTATGAGAAAATGTTTAGTCTAAACAGATGGACAATGCAAAATAGTGGGGTGGAAAATTTACAGATGGCACAGAAATATTCTGAGGAACAAAGCCAACATTTTCAAGTATAAATCCCCAGAAGCCATGCACACAGTGAAAGAAGGATCTTGTCTGAAAGAAGCTGCTCAGAAATGTTGGCGCCACTGACATGGACAGCCCCCAGTTATTTATTTCAGGTTTAATTCTAGTTTTAGGACTTAAGTGAGCATTCAAGCTTGAAAATGTTCATCTGTTGCTCACTATAACGCATCAAGCCAGGAGCAAAGTAGGTCAAGCAAGTCACGCCAGGAAATATTCACACATAGTAGTGGCTCATAGCACCAGACTCCCAGGTATCACAACCACTCTTCATTATCTAAGGAGGTATTAGAGCATCAAGCACTTGTTACACATGGGGCATAGACTGATCACTGTGGTGGGCTGACCCTGGCTGGACAGCAGGTGCCCACCAAAGCTGCTCTATCACTCCCCTCCTCAGCTGGGCAGGGGAGAGAAAATACAACAAAAGGCTGGGCTGAGACACGGACAGGGAAAGATCACTCACTAATTACCATCACGGGCAAAACAGACTCAACTTGTTTAATTACCAATCAAAATAGGAATGGGATAATGGGAAAATAAAAACTAAATCCTAAAACATCTTCCCCCACCCCTCCCTTCTTCCCAGGCTTAATTTTACTCCTGATTTTCTCCACCTCCTCCCCCTGAGCAGCACAGGGGGACGGGGAATGGAGGTTGTGGTCAATTTATCACATATTGTCTCTGCCTCTCCTTCCCCCTCAGGAGGAGGACTCCTCACACTCTGCCCCTGCTCCAGTGTGGGTCCCTTCCCCGAGGTGCCGTCCTTCAGGAACTGCTCCAGCCTGGGTCCCCCACAGGGTCACAAGTCCTGACACCAAACCAGTTCCAGCCTGGGCTCCTCTCTCCACAGGGCCACAGGCCCTGCCAGGAGCCTGCTCCACTGCGGACTTCCCATGGGGTGACCTTCAGGCCTCCTTCGGGCATCCCCCTGCTCTGGCGTGGGACCCTCCCCGGGCTGCAGGTGCAGATCTGTTCCCCCGTGGAGCTCCATGGCTGCAGGGGCACAGCCGGCCTCACCACGGGCTTCCCCAGGGGCTGCCGGGGAACCTCTGCTCCGGCGCCTGGAGCCCCTCGTCCCCCTCCTTCTTCACTGACCTGGGTGCCTGCAGAGGTGTTGCTCTCACATATTCTCACTCCTCTCTTCTGACTGCAACTGGTGTTGCACAGTTGTTTTTTCCCCTTCTTAACTGTGTTATCCCAGAGGTGCTACCACCATCGCTGATGGGCTCAGCCTTGGACAGCAGCGGGTCTGTCTTGGAGCCAGCTGGCGTTGGCTCTATTGGACATGGGGGAAGCTTCTAGCAGTTTCTCACAGAAGCCACCCCTGTGTAGCCCCACCGGCTACTACAACCTTGCCATGCAAACCCAACATAATCACTTTGGCCAAAATTTGTCCCAGGAAAATAGCAAACATGAGGGTCTGTGTGAAAACAATCAAAAGATGTTAGAGCAAGATTCTCTTTCTCTTCCTTTTTCCCCTTCTTTCCCTCTCTAGTTTATCTTTTCCATTTTGTTCATTGCATTTTTTTATCTTATTTAACCTCTTTCAGAAATTGTATACCCAAGCAAGCCTCCTATTTCCCTAATCATCACTCAGTAACTCCTACAGTGGTGTAAATCAGGCTTTGGAATCAGTGTACTGAAATCCTCCCATGATTGAGAAGTCAATGGATCAACTGTATTCAGATTTCTGAAGGCAGTATTTCCTATCTCTGATTGACAGAATGAGTTCAGTACGGATAATTTCAACCTTCTCTCATTTTTTCTTCTTGTACCCCAGCCCAGATCTTTTTTTTTTAACTTGACACCTTACAGGATTAATATTTCTCATTTCTCTTCCTTTCGTCTTCCTGTCCTTTTTCTCCAGTGATGTCTTCCCAACCTTATCTCTTAGCTCTGGGTTTTTTTCCTTCTATAAGAAAAAGATTATATTAACTTACAGTATTTCTTCACTTTTTTTTTGTTTACATGTAAGAAATAAAGTGCTCTGATGGTACAAGGAAGGACTTTTTCAGTGGAATACAGTCATACATTTTTAGAAATTGATGACAAGGAACGATAGAGTATTTCACTGTCTTAGCTTATGTAGTTCACAAAACAATGTTATGCGCTTCAGAATGTGTATCAATACTATATTGATACTATACATACACATATATATGTGTGGAAGGATGGGCAGGTGTGTATGCATGTCTGTGGATATATATTACCATTTCAAAACAAGACTAGAAATATGAACAAGAAATCTCTCACAGAAACACATAGAGCCCCCAAATGTTTGAACTTTTACTTTCCAAAAAACAATTCTTTTGATTAATTCCTGTGTTTACTAAAATAAAATAGAGTGGTTATCAATTTCTACCTATAAGTGAATGTCTTTAAGGCTTTTTCTTCTGTGCAGATCATGAATCAGTACATTCTTTCTTTTTGAAAAGAAGATAAAGTTGTTAATATCAAGATGCCAATATTTACTAAATTTGGACCAGTTTTGCAGTTGCTGAGGGTAAATTCCATGTGTTTTTAGCAGAAGTTTGCCTGAAGAGTTGTGTATTCAGTTCCAGTGTTTCCAGTGTGTGGTTATTAAACTACATCTCAGGGAGTGTACCAGAAGTGAATTTGTCAGCCATGCCTCTGTTAATAGAGATGAACTGCAGTACATAGTGTACTTAGTAACTCTACTGGAAAAAAAGTTAATTACTAAGATTATATGGAAAACAATTCCATTTGCCAATAGCTTTTGAGATTACTTTCACTTTGATGCAGAGTGAGAAGAAAAACAAGTGGATTTTTTTCCCAAATGAAATTCTGTTGAAACAACTCTTTCAATTTCAAGAACTCAAGTTGTGTGATCACTTGAAGTAATCAGAGAACCCTGCCACAGATCCATCAAAATATTAAATTCTGCTGAAACTTCACGAAAATGTACACATCCAAGAAATATTCCAGTCATGGCAAACATGGATATTTCAATATCTTTCCATTTTGATGAAAGTAGCTCTTGTAATTATATAGAAAACTAACTACCACTCTTCTCTTACAACAGTGCAACCAACTTATTAGTAACATGAGTCCTATTTTGCCACTTCTAAAGGAAATTGGTTAAAATGGATAGGAAACACATGCAATGGAAAACAGTGGTATTTTGTGATCATTGTTCTTCACAGGTTAATGTAGATCTCTTGTATTCAAAATGCATATTTACTTCAATGAAAGGTAAGTTTCAAAAAGCACAGTTACTCCTTTTGTGCCCCTAAAACTGCACTGAAGAAGAAACCTTGATATATGAGACTGCCAATAGGATTAAATAAATCTAAAGACCTGCACATGAGTCAGGGCAATCCCAAGCACAAATACAGGCTGGGCAGAGAATGGATTGAGAGCAGCCCTGAGGAGAAGGACTTGGTTGATGAGAAGCTCAACATGACCCAGAAATGTGCGTTCACAGCCCAGAAAGCCGACCATATCCTGAGCTGCATCAAAAGAAGCACATAGAGGAAGGTGACTCTGCCCCTCTACTCTGCCCTGGTGTGATCCCACCTGGAGTACTGCATCCAGCTCTGGGGTCCCCAACATAAGAAGGGCATGGACCCATTGGAGTGAGTCCAGAGGTGGTCCATGAAGGTGATCAGAGGGATGGAACACCCCTCCTATGAAGACAGGCTGAAAGAGTTGGGGTTGTTCATCCTAGGGAAGAGAAGGCTCCAGGGAGACCTTACTGCAGCCTTCCAGTACCTGAAGGGGGCTTACAAGAAAGCTGGAGACGCCCTTTTTACAAGTGCATGTAGTGATAGGACAAGGGGTAATGGCTTTAAACTGAAAGAGGGTAAATTTAGATTAGATATAAGGAAGAAATTCTTCACTTCACTAAGAGGGTGGTGAGGCACTGGCACAGGTTGCCCAGAGAAGTTGTGGATGTCCCATCCCTGGAAGTGTTCAAGGCCAGGCTGGATGGGTCTTTCTCTGCCCATGGCAGGAGGGTTGGATCTAGATAATCTTTCAGGTGTCTTCCAACCCAAACCATTCTATGATTCTATGGCTCTATGTTGGTTAGATTTTTAAAAACAGAATATTTAGTATAAAGTGTTGTTGATTAAATTTTGCATAAAATAGCCACTGGCCAGCTGGTTCCAAGTGACTTAGTTATTTTGTATGAATTAAGTTTCATAATCTGGGGCACACTTCTTACCCATGGAAATGTTTGACTTCTGCCAGTCAGGTAGGTTGGATCCACTGATAGACTGGATTCTCTGCTGGTTTGCACCTTTTTCAAAATTATTGATATGTATGCTTGCAAATAAGAACTTAATTTAAAATATCATTTCTTTTTATTTCTTTTATCACTCTCTGCAAAGACAGAAGTGGCTACTCCCATTGCTAGAAAGAAGTTACTAGTTTAAATGATGTTACAGCTGGTAGAAATAGAACATGTGAACTAACGCATTTCTAAATGTTTCTCCTCTTTCAAGGACCATTCACCAAGAGTCCCACCCAACACTGACTGAAGTCATTGTGTTCACTTACTATTGGATCAAGTTAGGAAGGTGAACACTGACAATATTTTTCTAGAGAAATAAAATCAAAAACTCACAAAATACAGGTAAGTAAAGAAAACCTCACTGAATCAGGAAATAAAGGCACACTAACAGGTTTGCCTATCTATTAGGCAAACAGAATTTGTTTGAGATATATCTGTACTGAAAGAAACTTTACCATGGATGGAGCTATTCTACCAGTTTACTGCTACTGCTACCAGGGAATCTTTCTAAGCCTAACCAGACTGACCACTCAAGTCAAGGTCGCCTTCCTACTCAATAGGAAAAGATAAGCACCTCCTGGATGACATATATCACCCATTTAAAGATCATTTCACCACCATTTCTCCCCATGATAGTTTGAATTTAAACAACATATTTCTCTCCATCCCAGCTGTTCACTTCTGGTTTTGTGCTGCCCGCATTGTTCTGTTGGTTCATTTATTTGTGTGGCCACGGATGAACCAGATTGAGAAGCCCATCCAAGTTAAAAATAAACCAAGGAAAAAAAATTACTATTTTAACCCAGTTATTTGCTTGATCCAGTTCACCAGCTTCAGAAAGGAAATTAAAGAGAATTTTGCTTTTTTTTTTCTTTTTGTCAGGATGTTTCTGCATTCTGGGACACTTGAGGCCAACTCAGGATATATGGTCTCTTTGTATTAAGTCTTCTGCAACTCATTTCTAACCCTTAAATACAAAGATATAAGGTCTGATGGTAGGGGTAAAGAACTTGCCAAAAGACAACATGCTTGGGTCATTCCCAAAGACTGAATTCATGGCTAGCAGGGAGAATACACATCACTTAGATCTAATACCTAAAGTACATTTCAAAATAATTTTAATATTTGAAACTGGTTTTCTACAGTAGCTGTAAACAAATTATCTATCTGAAATGTGTTATAAAAGTCATTTATGTATTTGTGTTTCTTTCTTGAAGAAAAAAGTGAAAAGTTCTAAAGCATTTAGTTTTTTCCCTTTAGAAGTGTGATGAAAAATCAATATTACACAAATATTCTAATTATTATTTTAGAAGGTCATTATTAAGATTATAAATGTTTAAAAAATAAAGAATTAAAAGGTCTTTGACTAGAGTCTGTCAAGAACCTCTTGAAATCAGTGGGAAGGAAGACGGTTTTTCTATGAAAATCTTTCTGCATTTCTATTCAGACAATGTTTCGTTGAAATTAAGGTTATTATCTTCTCCAAAATATATTATAGTAATTCATATGTGAATAACTTGTACAACTGTGAGGAAATATTTCAGCTATTTAAACACCTTTTATGGTCATACTGTAAAATGCACATTTGGAAAAAAAAATAATTTTTCAACAGCTGCAATAAATGATTGTAAGTACTAGTAGGTAAGCATTATCTGTAGTACATAATTCCTGATTATTTGAGATCAATACCTTCAAAAGAAGGTTAATCTGTTTTCTATAAAATTTATTTATAAAATTATACAGTTTTACATATTTATTTTTAAAGCCATACAGTAACATGTATCACTTCTCAATATACCACCAATATTATTTCATTAAGTGACCATGTTATTTCAAAAAAATTACCCCTTTTCAGAGGAATAAGGGGGTGTAAGGCCTCTTATCCTTGTATGTTTCTTCAGAAAAAGAAGCTAACTCCACACAACAATCCTTAGAGTTCATAGAAGCCTTGACAGAAGCCAGTAATGTCTCTAATGCCAAGCATTTCACAATACACCTAGTATTTTTATCAGTTCCTGAAATTACTAATTTCACAGGAATGTAATATATTTTCTGTGCACTTTTCCTATTATTAAAGTAACACAATTTTAAAAGAAGTTAATGTCTGCATGAGACTTGAAGTGGACTAAGGAGTTTATTAGCAAAGAAAAGAGCGTGGATTTTTCCAGTCACAATTAAGTGACTGGAAAAAACCTTAAAACTAAGTCAAAATTCAAAGAAAGTATACAGGGAGAGTAAGATAGCTGCTGCTGTGACGAAAAGCCACTGCAATGTATGTGCATGAAAGATTTGACTTAGCTCCAGCTACATACAAAGACCAAGATGCCGATACCTTTGATTTCCAGATTAAGAAAGAAAGATTATAAGAAAATAAAAGCAACATAAACAGGGTAAGACTTATCCTAGTCTTGCTAAGACATTGTTGTGCTTGCTACAGCAGGAGTAAGGCAAAAGTCAGAGTCCTGACTACAATTCTTCACCAAAATAGATTTTCTGGACAATGGAATTTGCCTAGAGAGACAAGACATTCATAGACAATTAACTTCTTTCTTTAGAGTGCAAAAGGGGAAAAAAGAGGGATTTTTTTTCCATCTATCTATCTATCTATCTATCTATCTATCTATCTATCCATCCTATCTATTTCTATCTTTTTTCTATCTAACCTATAATAATTTGTACATTTTTTTCAAGTTCAAACTCATGACTGTTCTGTCCTCTTCATTGACATACACTTAAGTATTATCTTCTTATCTGGCTTACAGGTGAAAATAGAATAGAAACTGTCCTAACAGAGTTAGTTCCATGTAACTTCATCAAAATTAGTTCATTCCTCTCACTTGTCCCAGATTTAAAGTCATGTATTTTCTTCTATGGCACTGAAATAACTCCTGATTTGCACAACAAGAGTGCAAGGGATGTCTGGTCCTTTGGTATGAGATTGTTCTTTTGTGAACATCAGTGGATTTCATTCTAAAAGATAGATAGATAGATAGATAGATAGATAGATAGATAGATAGATAGATAGATAAGAAAGAAAGAAAGAAAGAAAGAAAGAAAGAAAGAAAGAAAGAAAGAAAGAAAGAAAGAAAGAAAGAAAGAAAGAAAGAAAGAAAGAAAGAAAGAAAGAAAGAAAGAAAGAAAGAAAGAAAGAAAGAAAGAAAGAAAGAAAGAAAGAAAGAAAGAAAGAAAGAAAGAAAGAAAGAAAGAAAGAAAGAAAGAAAGAAAGAAAGAAAGAAAGAAAGAAAGAAAGAAAGAAAGAAAGAAAGAAAGAAAGAAAGAAAGAAAGAAAGAAAGAAAGAAAGAAAGAAAGAAAGAAAGAAAGAAAGAAAGAAAGAAAGAAAGAAAGAAAGAAAGAAAGAAAGAAAGAAAGAAAGAAAGAAAGAAAGAAAGAAAGAAAGAAAGAAAGAAAGAAAGAAAGAAAGAAAGAAAGAAAGAAAGAAAGAAAGAAAGAAAGAAAGAAAGAAAGAAAGAAAGAAAGAAAGAAAGAAAGAAAGAAAGAAAGAAAGAAAGAAAGAAAGAAAGAAAGAAAGAAAGAAAGAAAGAAAGAAAGAAAGAAAGAAAGAAAGAAAGAAAGAAAGAAAGAAAGAAAGAAAGAAAGAAAGAAAGAAAGAAAGAAAGAAAGAAAGAAAGAAAGAAAGAGAAATTATGCACTTCATGTGATTTAGCTGAGGGATTGATCTGGTTTTGGAAAATAAAAAAGTTTTTATGCAAATTAAATTGCTTATCTGGGATTTCTGATTATCAGAATGCAGATAATTGAAGGCAAGCTGGAAAGCAAACTAGACTCTCTCCTAGAAAAACTGCCAGGGTGTGTCTGGGAAAGCAACTGGACCTAGAAATACTTGCTAAATACTTAATGAGGCAAAAAAGCCATACTTCATGACCTCAGTTTTACCTGTTCCATATTCACTACACTTAGTGGGCACTACGTGTTCTTAATGAAAGAAATTCTTTGATACAATTTTTATTGGACATTATTTTGATTATTTGATATAATTTTGCGCTGCTGTTATTTCTTTTACAAAAATGGAATTATTTTAGACTTGTACTGGTGTAATTTAGAGCAGAATGAGGCCCTTAGAATTACTGGAAGGGCAGGTGGCTGAGATAACCATAGTCAATACTTTCCAGTAGAAGAAGCTGGATCAGTTATTTTAAACTTGCCCAACAATAGTTGTTTAAGCTGATATTTTCCATACTGGAAATCTGTCTGAGCCTGGAAACCTTTAGAAAATGTTAGCAATAACACTTTGGTTATTTGTGAGAAAAGAGTAAGGAAAAACAGGTTGTTTTCTACATATAAAAAAAAAAATATTTCTTGGCAGTATTTTAGCCCCATCTCATCCTCCCACTGTCTTCTCCTCCTCCATACTTTATGCCACGGTTTTGAAATTGAGCAGGATATGGGTATTTCAAGGATAGACCTGTCACTGTCCCTGTGAAATACCATCTCAAATGGCCACATTATAAAGCTTTGAAGTGCCACTCACAGATACCCATAGAGATGTCCGAGAGATAACAGTCAAAATCCTTAGAAATTCTGTACTCACTGAACATATTAAAGCTTTACAAGGCGTGTAGTGATGAGTAGGCTGTTCCTGCACAATCTCCATAAAGTGAATGACTGAGCTCACACACGGAGCTTTGGAAATTCTTCCTTTTCCTGGCTGTCCCCAGCTGCTCTGTCTCAGAAAGGTTCTGGTATAAGGAGTGAAAACTGCAACCACATAGCCTAAGTGCTTAAGTGTTAAGCATTCAGACTGTAACAGTTGTCAGAGGGACCTCTGCTCTAGACATACAAATTGCTAAAAATACTACCTTATTTGAAAAATGAGGCCTCAGCCTTCTCAGTTAAACACATGAAATTAATAGATCCCTTTGACCTTAACCTCTCCATACTTCAGCTTCCTACAAATCAACTAGGGATAAAATACTGCATCATTTCACATGGGCATTGGGAAAACAGATTAATGAATTTTTGTGGTGATTTCAGATGCAAGCAATACATTTTACAGAAAAATCTGTGAGAAATGTAATGACTCAGAGAAGAATTTAAATATTGTGCGCTGTCAGCTGTAATGAATTAGGCAATATTTTTAATGTGTTTCTATATCGTAATATACAGGCACTTGGATGCCAAATTAAGATTGCCAAGGTATTTTTCATTCTGGCACTTACAAACTTTAGTGCTTGGTTTCTCAACCTTACTCACATTTCTATGTTTGTGCATATGTCTATCATCTTTAAAAAAGTTAATTTTGCTGCAGCAGCACTTCAAGACTGTAGTTAATGGCAAATTCTAGAGCCTCTGAATAGAAATGGACTTATTTATGACTGCCATGATTACTTCTCCTTATAATTGTTATTAATTACTACTTACTGTAGTTTGCTTTTATAGTCTGTTTTCTCACTGTATGCCTGCCTTGCATGTTTGTAACTCTAGTGAGAGCTGAAGAGTCACTTCAGAGACACTCTCCCTCATTGCTTTGCAACACGCTCACTGCTATGTGATTGTGCAGCCTTAGTACAGAGATCTGTTTATAAAGACTTTAATCTTTCAGTTGCTGACCATCATGAAAAATAAAGTACTGACGCAGTAGTGGAGAAAGGATTCACTCCCAGATTTTTGCCTATGGGCTATGAAATCAGATAAATGAACAGCAGAAGAGATGACAATTTACCATTTCTTGTCCTGTTTCACCTCTAAGGGGCGTTTTTACTGACCAGTTTGTTTTAGCATCACTTGACTTTGAGGAAGGTTAGAAATTTCAGTGTGTGCTACATGTCAATACACTTAATTACATTTTTAACCGTTGACAGCTAAAATCAGCCATATGAATAAGTCCTTGATGTTAAATTCAGAGATGTGAAGTGGGTTAGCAGAAATATATTTTCTACTTTATTTTGCCACTGGCTCACTTTTGCAGATGTGGCTCTCAATTAATAAAGGAATAGATTAACTTGGTAAGAAAGTGCCGTATGTACATAAATATTGTCCAAGGAAAGTCACAGCTTAACATTGTAACTTGAATAAAGTACCAGTAGTATCTAATAGCTTAGAGTTGATAGAAAAGATAACATGCCTATACATTCAACTCCAATACCATGGTTAAAGACAACATGGAAAAACACCGAGTAACAGATGCTGTGGCAAATTTCGCACATAATCAGAAAGAAGACTTGAACTGTTGTTTTATTTGTATGCTGTTCAAGCAGGCAAATTTCTAGAAATAGGCTTTTAAAATACAGCATAGCCAAAAAGACTGAGTCTGGACATAGTGATAGCCAAGTAGGTCACCAAGAAAACAGCAATCCAACTAATGTAAAACAGAAACAATCCTGAAGATGAAAACTAGACAAAAAAAAAAAAAAATCAGGGATTCAGCTAAAGCAGTCATTTAAATCCTAAGAAAAAAACAGGTTATACAAAACAATTTCTGTAAGAGAGGTCACTATAAATCCAGATCAACAAAGATTAAAATAGCAGCAGGAGAAATTCACCATAGCAAATCAATTTTACAAATAGAAGTCCTTTATCTCAGTGATAAACTAGAGACAAACTAAAAGCATGCAGGAGAAAACTATACAAAAGAATAACTATAATCTTTGGTGTAATATATCAAAGTTCAGTCTGGAATACCATCCATATATCAGTAAGTTTAAAGATCACAAATGTAAAGAGAACAGAAAACTTTTGATGAATCCTCGTATCAGGATAATTGCATGTACCAAATATAATATGTATGTTAGAAGCATCCCAAAACCCCATCCGGAAACAGAATCCCAGGTACAAAAAACATAGAATCATAGAATCTTTGAGTTGGAAGAGACCTTTTAAGGCCATCTAGTCCAATCCCTCTGCAATGAGCAGAGACATCTTCAACTAGATCAGGTTGCTCAGAGCCCCGTCCAACCTAACCTTGAATGTTTCCAGGGGTGAAATCATGGTCACCATTCTAAGCATTGCAGTATGAGCATGATACAGACTGAACTTGTTTTATTCACTGGAGCTTTTACAGGACAAAAATGTTGAGTTTTTTTCATTACATTTGTTGCACTGTTGCAAGTTTATCCATAACGAAGGTTCTACAAATTATGGGCGTTAGGACAGCATTCAAACACATGTGTAGGCGTTAATTAGACATAGCATGCTGCTAGGGACCAAACACAATATCACTGTTCCATACAGATCAGATAAAAGAACAGTTTTTGAACATTACAGCCTAAACTTAATAAAAGTTAAAATTCAGTTATCTGTGAATACCACTGTGTTGTGGTTCCCATGTTACATCAATAATAGCGATATGTTTTAAGGTTTCCTACAAAATACATCAAGACCAATTTGCATTACAGTCAGAAGAGTTTGCATCTAACATTTCAAGCAGCATAACAAAAATGTTCTATCTCCTAAATGCTTCCTCAGAATTCCCGAAACACAAAAGTTACAGGAGCTTTTAAAATATACTGAAAGATAGCAGGACCATGCAGTCAGCATTGTTCTCTATAAATTCACAAATAAATGCTAGATGTGCCATTGCAGGCCTGACTTGATCCCATTTCTAATCTGCCTGGACTTTTCGAAACCCTCCTCCAGAGACCAAAACTATTTCATTTTGTCAAAATATTATCCAAAAACTGTTCCTTCTGTACATTTTTCTATTCAATATCTGAATCAGATAATGACTGTGATTCCTTCAAGTAATTGTAATACTGTTTCCAACTCCAAAAAAACTCCATCAGTTTTGTAAAATACCAAAAAAAGCTAAGTAGACAGGATGGACATAATGAATTCTGAAAGGTGAAGCTCTAAACCCAAGTTTTAGAGAACTTTTGCATCCTCTCTGCAGTTTTTAAAAAATTATAAGAATGAAATTTGGGCAAAATTTGCCACTTGCGTTCTTACCTTCTTCTGATTTACATAATGAAAATACAAAATTGATTATAAATTGGTGATGAATTTCACTGAGATTACTCAAACTGATTGGGACTAAAGGAACTAGTGACACCTATGTCTGTATCTATGCATTAGTGTTTATTTATTCTGTTTGTATATAAGAAAGCAAGTGGTTCAGACCAAGACTTTTGAAGAACTGACACCATTTCCCTCTCACAAACAGTGACTTGGACATGCAAAAATGGAAAACAAAGAGTTCTCATGGCTTCACTAATCCTTTAATAAGAGTATTGTATATTTCATTATGTTTTTTTGTTTCTCTAAAAGATCATTTGAGTTTGTATACATATCCATTTATCTACGTAAGTTGTTCCCTATCAAAATTATCCTCAAATCCTGCTGCTTTCAAATCACAGAATCACAGAATTACTAAGGTTG
>NW_010551014.1:0-9907 GCF_000687285.1 Phaethon lepturus | reverse complement strand
AAACATACCTGCTTTATAACTCTTTTGATTTATGAAGTTTGTTTCCGCACGTCATCTTACTAGTAATTATTTTCTACGAGAGAGCTACAGTTGTTAGGGTAAAGAGACATTCCTGCATTTTGAATGGGTTTTGAGTTAAGTTTCTTAATAGGTTTGGCATTCCTTTGTTTAAGTCAAAAAAATGTTTCTGCAGTGGGTTTGCATGGAAAATCTTGCCTGGAAACTGTTGCTAAGTAAAACTTGCTTTTGTTGCTGAATGATTTTGGTTGGAACATCTATCAGTAAGAAAATGTGAAGCAGAATTGTAGGTGCGGAGGCAAGCAAGCTGGGAACCACAGGGTGTGAGTAGTATGGGCTTGTGTGAAGAACCACTAATATTTATGGAACAAGTTCAAGGCTAACTTAATCCTAAAACTACCTAGGTTCATAATTCATTTATTTTATTTTTTTGGGGGGAGGCGGGAGCTCCACGGGCAGCTTTTGCTGTTTATGTGGCGTTGTTTGTTGTGTTTTTTCTGTTGTTGGTTTGGTTTTGGTTTTTAGTCATCCTTCCTTACTGACTACCTTAGTGAAGCTCAAGTTTCTTTGCTTTTCAAAGAAAACATCCTGATAGTCTGGCAGGAAAGTGACAGCTACAGGTGTCCGTGGATTTGTGAATAAAAAGTACAACTTAAAACTACACATTAAGCATAAATAACTGTCATATAACAGGTCAGACGAAGACTAGGCACATCTGGCATAAAAGCATAATATAGAGATATATAACATCTGCAGGTCTTCTAAAGAGAGGAGGACAGCATAGAGTGAATACAGAAGTATTTGTTAAAAGACCAGCTCTGAAAAAGTCTTTATCTGACTGCCAAGGACAGAAAACTACACAAATACCTCAAAGTAGCAGTGAACAAGTGCACTATAGGTGACTTGTTGCAGAGGGTCAGATTTAAGGAGCTTCTGAGGTGACTGCCTTGACAATACTTTGTACTGGAACTTTCTCATCTGTAACTTTTGTTATGTGGAAACTGAATCTAATTAGCTTTTCTGTCTAGAGCATACCAGTTCTGCTTGCCCACCTCTTAACTGGTCCTGAAGAGTGACAGGTGAGGGAGTATGTAACTGCCTTCCTGCAAGAGGCAGCAGCCTCTTGGGTGTAAAGAATTCATACACACAAATTCTTGAATTCCCAAGCATTTCTTCTCCTGCTTCCCTGTGCCAGCTTCACAGTGGTTACAGCAGGTCTGGGACTGTGGTAGTCCACTTCAGGGTGGGAAAGAGAGGAAATCTTCAGGAAGATTTGCAAAGTCATCCTGGTGCCCTTTGCTCAGAATGAGGGAAAGCAGAATCTGTCTTCCCACTCCACCATGGTTGGGTAACCAGTAACCTACCTGTATTTGCCCAACCCATCTTCTCCTTTATGGCTGTTTTTTAGATGTTTGGAGATCAGACTGCCATTGATAACAAGGTCTGTGCCCAGTGGAAGTGTATGAGCCTGGGGATTCAGTGGTATTGTCCTGTTTGTCTTTCAACTTAGAGGTGTTAATTTGGCCATTTGAAGACAAGTTCTCTTCAGAAATACTTTTTTTATGTCATCATTTGTCTGGGTCATTCTTGATTTATGAGGGGTCTAAGTCATTGGGACTTTGAATGTGAATGGAGATCATCAGGATTTAGGCCATGCAGAAGCATGTGCTGATGTTTTTCTTCATGATAGCAAAGACCAAAATTACATAACATGATCCTCTCCATCTGAGCAAACATGTAATTCCATAACATGCAATCTCTTAATCTGTGACAATGTAACTCATAATGTTTATAAATGTTTGGCCTTTTGGGGATTCCTAAGAGAGAATTTTTTTCTCTCAGGATGTTAGAAATATTTAAGTAGGCCCTGCATGACTAAAGGTTGTGAGTTTTATCTGTCTATTTTTCTCTCTCAAAAAAAAAAAAAAATCATCAGTGCGGTGCTGTTGATTTTCTGTAGGAGGACAATACGTTTGAACAGGGAGAACATTTTTTCACTGGCCTGGTGCTCTACAATGCCTTTAAATTTCAAGAGACAGATTTGTTCACACATCACAGATAGCGTTATTTTTCTGTACGCTAACATCAGTGGGAGTAGTCTTGTTCCAATCATTTCTTAAAAACAGATGATGACTTTTTGTATTGTCTGTATGTATCTTTTGGCCTTTAAAACATCTTTTGGAAACTAGCTTGTAAACTTTTTGGTATGGCTCAGCTTACCCCTTTCCAACCTTGGGACTTTCATGTATCTTCTGCCGCAGGTTTAAGTTGTATTCCTTACATGTGATAGAGGAAGAAAGCTTGTTAAGACAGTATTTATTATGTGTTTTATATGCAGGCTGTGCAGACCGACAGAGTCACGTTTCTAGCACGTGAAGGAAACAACCCATAGGTTCGGTTTTTAAGATGTTGATAGGAACAGACAGAAGATAGCCTGTTTGGGGGTTTTTTGCTAGCAAAACTAGAGCTTCAAACCAGAGTCCCTGTATGTGTGTGCCTGAAAGGAGCTTCTCCTGTGTGACCCGTTGAAATAGGCTACAATCTCTTGATCTTCTAGGGATGCAACACGGTATTAGCTAGTCTTCTTTCTTCTGCTGTCCATTCCTCATCTTCTCCAGTGGTCCCCCAGACACATCACATGTTTGCAGTCCTTTCTCTTTCGTAGCTTTCTGGGATGTCATATGGCCCTACTGAATTACAAGGGAAACAAGCTTTTTAATGCAGGCAGTTCTGTCCCTGCTTACGAGCGTGTTTCACATGGGGGTAGAAAGGCAATGCCTCAACTCTACAGGTAGTAGAGCACTATGCAGCATTAAAAGGCACAGGAGTACGGCATGTCTCACAAAACTATCTGTGAGTACAAGGCAACTTTTCTTAAGAGACCAAAAAATCCTTAGCTCTAGCAAGTAGCAGCCTTCCAAACTGCACAGCGTAATTATTTTCCTCCTTCTCAGTCTTCCCCTCCCCCACCACTGCACACAAGAGGTTGTATTTGACACTTGTGACGGAGAAGATACTTGACAAAGTCTCCCACTTTTTCTGTTCAGAGTATTAAAGTCCTGAGCAATGTTCTTTAGAATATCTTTATTAAAATAGATGATTATTTAAGTGCAGAGAAGTCTGTGATATAGCCATCTGACCCAGAACGTATGTTTTAAAGCCTCTGTGTAGAGAAAAAAAGGAGTGAAACTGAAAACGCAACAGAGCTGTTATAATCTACAACACAAAGCAGTAAGCATAATTCTTACTGCATGTGTACAAGAGAATGGATGTTTAGATGTTACTTGCCTACTTAAGATGTTTGACGAGTTATTTGAACCAAAAAATATCTCTAGCCAAACAACTAAATAATAGTTTCACTATCTGTGTTATGATGTAGCATTAATGTCAGACCGGACTGAGACTTACTTTTTTCAGAGATAGCAACCCTAATGCAAGAGATCCCAAAGCACTTAAACTACTTAAAAATACTACTCATTTTGAAGACTTTGCGTTAAATAAAGCAAGGGAAGAAATGTGAGAAGACCAAAGTTTCGGTAGCTGCATCGTGCACAACTAATTTATGTCCTGTGCAGTGACAAGAGGAGAGACCTTGTGGAAAAATAGTGCGTAAGTGTTTAATTGAAGGTGGTATAGCAATACCCACGGTTAAGCTTGCACGGCATTTTCCTACATTCTAGCATTTCATGACTTGTGTGTCTGACTTTGTGACCATAACAATAGTTTAATATTATTGTGATTGGTTTTATTTTTCCTCCCCACAAGGGAAGTGGAGTGATCTGGAAAGCACCGACTCTATTTTACCTAGGAACAAACAGAACAGGGGTCTTGACCAGTCATGCAACTGTTGGTGGTCCAGCTGAGTAGGCAACCGTGTCAGGCGTGGCTCCTGACACTCGGCGGTTCCTTTGCTCTGCACATCACCTCTAACAGAGCTACATCACAGGCCAAGGAGCACAGGTCAGCGTGACAGAGCAGCAGTTTAGCTTTCTCACCTGCTCATGCTTAAGTAAGGCTACTCTTTTTTTATCTCTTGCTCTGCTAAAATGTGTGACATGACATTAAAAATGAGTTGATTCAAATCTATCCTAATTTGGAGAATTTTGTTTCAGTGATATACCCACTTAAGATATTGAACAAATATTAGCACACCACTTAGAATTTTGTTCTAGTGTTGGCTGTGGAAGCCTATTTCAGCAGCAGGGTATAAGTGAGATTGTTAATTGATATTTGCATTTAATGAACTCACCAATAGTAGTCCGTTAAAGGATAAATATGCGTTAGCGATGGTGAAAAAAATTGGATGCCTGTGGAATAATTAATTTAGCAGAAATTGTTGTTAGCAAGGCCACGTGTTAGTAAGGTTAACAGTGTCTTTTTCAAGAATTTGAGTTGTCCTGGAAACATGTGGAGGTTTTGATTTTGTTTTCAGTAGTTTGGATTGTGTCTACAATGATGTAGATCGCATGAGAAATCCAGAGTTCCAAGGTTAATGTGCAGGGCTTTATATAATATTACAAAATAAACTTTCATTATGATATTGCCTTTTATTCTTCAGAAAACCCAGGCTAAAAAAAAATGTTATCTATCTGAGAAAATTCTTTGCATGGTGCCTGTTTCAACTGGTGCCTGTGTAGTGACAGGAACATGGCACACTTGAATCATTTATGTCTAGAACCTAGGTTGACTGGCAGAATTTCAGAATTCAAAGCAGGGGGGGTAGTTGGAGTTTTATAATATTTTTGTGGGTTTTTTTTTTACTAGTCTGAATTCACAAATAAATGGTTAGCTTGTATGCTTGAATTTGAGCCCAAAAAAATTTAGCCTGAACAGTTGCCAATTCTGAATTTTATAATCTAATATATAATTCATAATTTTCACTGTTGGTAGTTTGCAGTATAAATAGAAGGGGTAATTAAATCAAAATAGGAGTAATCAGATTGTTGTGCAACTTATCAAGGAGTCCACATGTTAAGATTGTTTTTCTCTTACAAAATAACATTTTGAAAGGTTTATAATTCCCTAGTAAATGTACAGAAGTAAATGAAACAGTATTCAAAGAGATATGGTCTGCATTCTTTTAATTGTGTTTTGCTGTCTTAGGCATGCTATAATTTTTGTAAATCAAGGTATGTTAAAAGACGGAGGAGATTTTTCTGACAATTTTAGGCAGAAATTCTGTAAGACCTTTGACTTCTTATATCATGCTATGAAATGACCCACACCAATGAACTATTAATAGAATATATATTTTTATACAAAATCTGAACCTACATTCCAAGAGGGACAGATTGGCTTTAGACAATATCTGCCTATTGCTAGATGGGTAGATCTAATCTATTCTCCTGTGCTGTGTGGGAATTGTAGCATGGGGAGCCTGGACTTCCATTTGGTCCAATTAATGGCACTATTTAGGCAAACTTTCTCTCCCAAACTCAATGAGGTAAAATGCTGACTCAGGTCTACCAAAAAAACATATTTACTAATGTTCATTTGGGTTTCCCACAGAACAGATAAGTAACTGTTCATAATTCTGCAAGCTATTGGGCAATGTTCTGTGTTGTGTTACGTTGCATTTACTGCTCAGAAATAAAAGAAAATTGTCACATTTCAAAATCAGTGTTTCTAGTAACGATTTCAAGAAATGTAGAAAAAAGATCCAAGTAAGAGATATGCATTACTCATAGTTTACATACTCAACGATGTATGGGTTAACTGACTAATAATTGCTAAACATTTGGGTAATTAAAGCAGTGTGTTAATCCCTTCTGGAGGATTACACGGATTGGGTCCTGCACTTTGGCCACAACAACCCCATGCAATGCTACAGGCTTAGGGAGGAGTGGCTGGAGAGCAGCCCAGCGGAAAGGGACCTGGGGGTGCTGGTTGACAGCCGGCTGAACATGAGCAGTGTGCCCAGGTGGCCAAGAAGGCCAACAGCGTCCTGGCCTGTATCAGGAATAGTGTGGCCAGCAGGAGTAGGGAAGTGATCGTGCCCCTGTACTCGGCACTGGTGAGGCCGCACCTTGAATACTGTGTTCAGTTTTGGGCCCCTCACTACAAGAAAGACATTGAGGTGCTGGAGTGTGTCCAGAGAAGGGCAACGAAGCTGGTGAGGGGTCTGGAGCACAAGTCTTATGAGGAGTGGCTGAGGGAACTGGGGGTGTTCAGTCTGGAGAAGAGGAGGCTGAGGGGAGACCTTATCGCTCTCTACAACTACCTGAAAGGGGGTTGTGGCGACGAGGGTGTTGGTCTCTTCTCCCAAGTAACTAGCGATAGGACAAGAGGAAATGGCCTCAAGTTGCGCCAGGGGAGGTTTAGATTGGATATTAGGAAAAATTTCTTCGCTGATCTTCACTGAGAGGGTGGTCAAGCATTGGAACAGACTGCCCAGGGAGGTGATGGAGTCACCATCTCTGGAAGTGTTCAAAAAATGTGTGGATGTGGCACTTCAGGACATTGTTTAGGGAACATGCTGGTGCTGGATTAATGGATTAATAATGCAAGATTAATGAAATCTTGAAGGTCCTTTCCAACCTAGTGATTCTGTGATTATATTAATATCTTCCTTTAGGATTACAGCTAATATTCCCACCTTGAATTTAGCTAGATAGTGACTAGTGGAGTACAATTGCATCACGAAAGCAGGGCAGGACGCAATAACATGGATGAGCTGGCTAATGTAACGAATAGAATGTTTGAGACAGTCCTTGTCTGCTGCTGATGTTATTTACAGTAACATCCAGAGAGACAGAAGCTGTGATTTATTTTATCTGTTTCAGAGCATTTTACAGACCTACAATCTAGGTATGTAGTTAAGGAAAATGTTAGTAGCCATAAAAGAAACATGTTCAGTTTGCCACTTCTCTAAAACCACTGCTATCTAAATATAACTGATTTTGAAGTCTTCAGTCAACTTCATTTCTTGTTTCTCCATCCAAAGTGCATTTAGATTAACCTGTCCCCTCTAAATAAATAACCTGCTTAAGGAGAACATTATCATTTTACCAGTCAAATGGGAATCTGTGACGGGTGACTTCCCGTTCTGGCCTTGGTCTTGACACCTGACCTTTACTCGGTGAAATCTCAGTGATCTAATGAATGTTATGGTCTCCTGCTTCCTACAGTAATAAATTTGCACTCTAAGCTTCCGCTAATCTCCATTGCGTCCATAGAGTTGGTAGGTGTCCTAATGATCATAGAACAAGTTGACACAATATTGATGCTGCTGACCCTGTCAGTCTTTTTTGCATCTATTTATCTTGGCATGAGTTTTAAAATAGCATTTCCTAGCTGCCTTTGCCGACTGTTTCCAATATAACCCAAACGACAGTGATTAGTAACTGTTTGCCTTAAGAGCTCTGATGCATAAAGTCCACTCCTGCAACTTGCTAGTCACATACAGCTCTCAAATAAAATGCTTTGTCCAGCCTCGTTAAAACTGTCTTCAGAGGGCTAGGAAGGGATGTGCGTGTGTTCTTTCTATTGATGACTGGGTTAGGGGAGAACATGTGCTGCCATTTCAAGGTAGATAGCAAACCTGCGTCAGTGCAGGTTCCAAGACTACAGGCAATTAAAAGCAGGTAAAGGAAAAATTTCTGTTTTGACATGCCTCCATTCTGAGCATTTGTCACTTACACGCATGCTATACAATGAACAGAAGACAGCCTCAGCTTACCTAGACATAAAGAGCTTGTTGGAAATGGAAAATCACCATGTGTTTGGCTTCTAGGCGGCAAGAAAAATAGTGTAGAAGATGTGTCTACGAAAAGTAATAGTCACAATCTGGACAAAGTTGTTTCTGTCCAAGCACCTGAGCATTAACAACCCAGAAAGCAAGTATCACTCATCACATGTTGACTAAAGCAATCACTTTACTGTATTTGCTGTGTTTCAATTCCAGGTTTCAGTAGGGCATGATGGCAGGTTTTTTTTTAATGTTACCTATTGCATAAAAATGAGAAGCAGAGGCTTTGACAAGTGCATTTGCAAAAGACAGGATACAACATCTTTAGGCTAGAAAAGGGGTTAGGTACAGCTTGATTGGAGCAGTTGAAATTTATGAGAGGGTTATTCAACTTCTATTTTTTTCATGTTGCATAGCACAGAGATAAGACTTCACAGTATTTGAAAGGCAGTACACTTCAGTACAAAAGAATACGTACTCTTTGACAAAGCACATAGTCATCTCGTACTATTCAGTGCTACAGGACAAACTGAAATATGATTTTGATGTGGGTGTTGTGTTTGGGTTTGTGGTGTGTTTTTTTTTTTATGGGAACGCTTAAATACTTTTTCTTGCTGGCAGTAAAGTACCATCATAAGACGATGTGCATTAGCGATATAGGTACCTGAATTGTATGCCAGCAGATTGAAAAACTGCTCTTCTCAGAAAGGGAATTCTCTTCCCTAGATGGATGTACAGTTTTTCATCATTGACCATTGCACTTGGCGGAATTTGCAGTCCTGAGGGATATGGGGCAGGTGAAGAGTAAAGTCAGGCCTCTTGAATTTTAGGAAAGCAAACTTCCATCTCTTCAAGCAGTTAGTCAGTAGGATCCCCTGGGAAACTGCCCTCAGGGACAAGGGAGCAGAAGAGACCTGGCAGATCTCTCATGATGCTTTCCATAGATAGCAAGAGCTCTCAATCCCCAGATGTAGCAAATCAGGCAAGAAAGGCAAGAAGCCAGCATGGCTGAGTGGAGACCTGCTGGTCAAACTGAAGGGCAAAAAGGAAATGCACAGGCCGTGGAAGCAGGGACAGGTGTCCTGGGATGAGTCCAGGGACGCTGAGCGGTTGTGTAGGGATGAGATCCAGAGGGTCAAGGTGCAGCTGGAGCTGAACTTGGCAAGGTATGCAAAGAATAACAAGAAGGGCTTCTACAGGTATGTCAGCCAGCAAAGGAAGATCAAAGAAAGCTTACCCCCTTAATGAGCAAGACTGGCAAACAGATAACAATGGACAAGGAGAAGGCTGAGGTACTCGACTTCTTTGCCCCGGCAGTCTCTCTTCCCACATGTCTCAAGTGGATGGACTGCAAGATGGGGACTAGAAGAGCAAAGTCCCTCCCACTGCAAGAGAAGATCAGGTTCGAGACCACCTGAGGAACCTGAACATGCCCAAGCCTATGGGACCTGATGAGATGCATTCCAGAGTTCTGAGGGAATTGGCTGATGTAGTTGCCAAGCCACTCTCCATATCTGAAAAGTCATGGCAGTCAAGTGGAGTCTCTGGAGACTGGAAGAAGGGAAACATCGCACCCATTTTTAAAAAGGGTAGAAAAGAGGACCCTGGGAACTACTGACCTCTCAGCCTCACCTCTGTGCCTGGGAAGATGATCTTCCTAGAAGCTATGCTAAGGCATATGGAGGACAGGGAGGTGATTAGAGACAGCCAGCATGGCTTCACCAAGGGCAAGTCCTGCCTGATAACCTAATGGCCTTCTATGATGGAGTGACTGCATTGGTGGACAATGGAAGAGCTACCAATGTCATCTATCTGCACTTCTGTAAGGCCTTTGACATGGTCCCCCACAACATCCTTCTCCTTAATTTGAAGAGATATGGATTCGATAGGTGAACTGTTTGGTGGATGAGGAATTGGTTGGATGGTCACATCCAGAGGGTAGTGGTCAGCAATGTCCAGATGGAGATTGGTGATGAGTGCTGTCCCTCAGGGGTCTATATTATAAACAGTACTGTTTATCTTCACCAATGACACAGACAGTGGGATCAAGTGCACCCTCAGCAAGTTTGCAGGCAACACCATGCTGAGTGGTGCAGTTGACATGCCTGAGGGACGGGATGCAATCCAGAGGGACCTGGACAAGCTCAAGGAATGGGCCCATGTTGAACATCATTCAACAAGGCCAAGTGCAGGGTCCTGTGC
>NW_010551013.1:5092-22281 GCF_000687285.1 Phaethon lepturus | reverse complement strand
GATCTTGAAGGTCCTTTCTAACCTAGTGATTTTGTGATTCTGTGAATTTTACAGTTTGCATTATTGCTAATGTATTTCTGCTGGAGTACTTAATTTTGATGGCTTATTTTTGTTTGATAACATTTCCCTTTTTAGGGACTATGTAAAGTGGTCCCAATCTGTTCTGATACCGTTTTTGCAGGGACATCCTGTATGGCTTTAACAGGTATTTCAGTAAATACAAAACACGAAAATTCTCACCCTATAAGCTTAGACATTGTTTAGTATGTGCTATACAGCCGTCTAACCTGCAGCCCACTCATAGCTATTAGGGTGGTGCTCTGTGTTACCTCTTATAGAGAAAACAGCTTTTTGGAGATTCTCTGACCTGCATAAAATAACAAAGTTCAGGGAGAATATTGGTGCATACTCAAGCAGGCAATAGTTGGCTGTAAAGACAAGTGTCAGTGTTTTTATGCATCAGTAATGATTCCTAAGATTTCATTGTGCATCAGCCAAGGAAACAAACAGAAGGTGCAATGCCTGATGCGCAACGGGGGTTTGGTTAGGCACGATTTCTTCATGTCTCTGAGCAAGCAGATTCAGCTGGTGGTACTGTGTAAGCTCTACTAAATCTGCCTAGAAACACATTAATGCGAATACAGAGAAGTAATTAACCCTTATCAGACAAGTTAGCTGAAGAAAATACTCACATGCTTGTGATGAAAATTGAAAGGCAGAATTTATCTTTTGGCTTAGAGGGTAGCCTCTGTTTTGTTAAATTTCTCTCACTGACACTAAAAATGCCACTTTTTCATTCTAATCAGGCTTGTTACTTTCTGCTGCTTTGATGAACGGAAAAGGTAACACAACAAACTTGTGTTGTATCCTCATGCAGTCTCAAATGTCTTCCATTTTTTCTCTTTGTTTCTGATCAAGTTCTTTACTTCTTACTATCGGCGATGAGCGGTGTCCCTCAGGGGTCCATACTGGGACCAGTACTCTTTAATATCTTCATCAGTGACATAGAGGGATTGAGTGCACCCTCAGCAAGTTTACAGACGACACCAAGCTGAGTGGTGCGGTTGATATGCCTAAGGGACGGGATGCCATCCAGAGGGACCTGGACAAGCTTGAGGAACGGGCCTGTGTGAACCTCATGAGGTTTAACAAGGCCAAGTGCAGGGTCCTGCACCTGGGTCAGGGCAACCCCTGGTACCAGGACAGGATGGGGGATGAAGGGATTGAGAACAGCCCTGCTGAGAAGGATTTGGAGGACTGGTGGATGAAAAGCTGGACATGAATCGGCAATGTGCACTCACAATCCAGAAGGCCAACCCTATCCTGGGCCTCATCCAAAGCAGTGTGGCCAGCAGGTCGAGGGAGGGGATTCCGCCCCTCTACTCCACTCTGGGGAGACCCCACCTGGAGTCCTGCTTCCAGCTCTGGAGCCCTCAGCACAGGAAGAAGCGTGGAGAAGGCTGCGGGAAGACCTTACTGCAGCCTTCAGGCACTTAAAGGGAGCTTTGAAGAAAGATGGGGACCAACTTTTTAGCAGGGCCTGTTGCCATAGGACAATGGTAATGGTTTTAAACTAAAAGAGGGTAGATGTGGACTAGATGTAAGGAAGAAATGTTTGACAATGAGGGTGGTGAAACACTGGCACAGGTTGCCCAGAGAGATGGTATCTGCCCCATGCCTGGAAACCTTCAAGGTCAGGTTGGACGTGGCTCTGAGCAACCTGGTCTAGTTGAAGATGTCCCTGCTCACTGCAGGGGGGTTGGACTAGATGACCTTAAAAGGTCCCTTCCAACGATTCTATGATGATTATTCTATGGTCTTGATTCTGATTAGAAGCCCTTTCCAGAAGGAGTTTGCTAGTTTCATTTTTCTCTACGGTCATAACGTTCTTCTCTCTTCTTAGCTTCTTTGGCTACAAAGGTAAAAAAATTAAGTGTAAAAGAGTGTATGAAAATCAATATTTTAAATAATGAGACATAATACAAAAGAAATACATAAATATGTATGTGTAAGGAAATTGTTAGTTTTTGCAGCTGTTTACTGTTACAATATTTGAGGACAGAAAAAGGAGTGCTTCAGTTTGAATGTGCTGACTGACTATAAACCCCCCAATATATATATGTGTGTGTGAAAGGGCACCTTTTGAATTACTGCATGTTAAGAGTCAACTAGAAATTAGAAAAGTACATTTCTTGTGTTCAGTCTTATCAGTTTTAATAGAATATATTAAGACTGATTTTTATGTTGTTTTTGGGAAAAGATTCACAAAAAAGGAATTAAATATTTCTTTAGATAATATTGGAATGGTATTTCTAAATTTCAATATAGATATTTTTCTAAATTTTCTGCTTTGTATTATTTTGAATATGTCCACTTTGAACTGTAAGTTTACTGGATCATGACATATTGCTATTATTCCTATTACTTTTATTTTTCCATTTCTTACAGGTAATTAAGAACTGTTGCTTGTTGATTCAAATCAGACATATGTTTCTGCACACACTTGACTTTATCTGATTTATGATTTGACATAGTCCAACCGGGTTCTGTTAAAGAAACAGAATTTCTCCTTTGCTTCCATCCTGTCACAAGGTTATTGAATGCTAGCTGCTGGCCTCTTCCTTTCTGGATTTCTTGTGACTGAACAGGTACAGAGAGTGGATGGCTAAAGACTGACTTCACTGTCTCCTCACTTGCTGGTCTGAATATTTGTTTGGATATTGAAAAATGAGAAGGATATGTACTACTTAAGGTGACACAAATTTACTTTCCTTCAGCTTTTCATAACTGTAAAGGAAAGGGATGCATGGGGACCATTTGATGTCCTGGGTATTGTTATTTAGTGTTATTTTGTTTAGACCATTTTCCTAGAAGCCTTGAAAATTCAGGACCCCACCCTGACTGGATTCCTCCTTCATTCCCTCCTCACTCGGTGAAGTGCAAGTTACAAGAGATTCCTCCTCCCTCCCTTCTCCACAACCTCCAAAATTCCCCTCCATTTCCTAGTGAAAATGTTTGCATAAATGTGGTCTTAACATAGGGGGGCTTCTTTGTATCATAAGCAGTTGCTCACTACTGCCTATGAAAGAACAGGTTGATACTTTCTCAAAAACTATTAACGAAAAGAAGAGCTTAAAAATATCATGTTCTTTTGCAGATGATGCTGATGCATTTTCACCTATCTACTGTTTCTTATTTCTGTTTAATGTAGATAAGTATATTTTTAATCAAGTTAAGCTATGTGATTAAATTCTTATATTCTGGTAGGTCCATGAACATTGCTTTTTTTAATATGTCATAACTTTCAAAATATTACTAAGTGTAGATGGAAGGCTGAAATCATTCAGTGTTGCTTCGAATAGACTGATGCATGCAATGATGCTGCTCTCAATTAAGTAAGTGGATAAAAATTGTCATTGGCACATAACAGATGCTGGGTAATTTTGGGTAAACAGTTCACTTCAATCTACCATACACTGGGGAGTAATTAGCGTTCTTAGTGGCTCAACATACTAAGTGCTTAATAGAACATATTTTTCTTATTGGTCTCCACATGGTTGTATTTCATTCACTTCATTATTCCACCAGATTTAACTGCATATGTTCGCTCAGTTTGTCTAGAGTTCAGATGCTCTTCTACTATTGAAGAAAATGCTCTAGTCCTCACACAGCTTCAAGATGAACAAATCAGTCCTGGATGACACTCAAACTGCTGTTAGTTGTTTTTGCAGCATTGTTTCTCACGCAGTGACTGTCAAGTATCAAATCCTTGTTTGTGAACTAGATTCTCTTTCTTTTGAACTTGCAATTTTTATTGATTGTCAAAATGCTCTTTCATGCAGTTGTAAGAGTAAGGAGAATTGTATTCATGGTATGATCTTAAATTCAATTTCAGCTCTTTCACGAGCTGACCTTGTCCTTTAATACCTAACTTTGAAGGCCCTTAGGCCTTAGTTTGTATCAGAATTGAACATATACTGTATTTAGACTATATTAATTTAATTTCCTGTGATGGCGAAAACTTCAAATTCTTCAAAAACTTCTCCTTTCTGATTTAAGTGAAACTCTCTTACTGGTTTTATTGACGAGTTGGAAAAATATTGAGGAAACTGTGTACAGAATGTTTTGCAAATCATTTATTGAGATTTTTTTTGAATTTTGGATGCCAGTGATTTGAAGCCTCTGTTTGTTATTGCCATCTCCTAATTACAGGTGCACAGTTCACATCCCAAAGTTAGCAAGGCTAAGCCTCAGAACTACTTTCCTAGGAAAATTTCTGTAAAGCACTATAAAACTTGAACTTTATCATTGTTCTGCTGCTGTTCAGCATTGCACATTCATGTTCATGTATTTTTAATAAGTTTGCTAATGTTTTTTTAATATGGTGTCTGAACTACTAGCTGCTGCTTATTTTGATTGTGTATAAATTTCATGAAGTAATTGTGATCTTGAGTTCCTGTCTCTCTTTGGCTGTAAATGTTTTTTTCAAGCGGGAGAGTGACCAGCATGAATTCAGTGAGCTGGCTCTCGTTTCATAATTAAATTTCACTTTTTTTTTTTTTTTTATTTTGCTCTTCATTGTTCATACATAGGTGGCTAAAATTTACATTGCCTTTCTTTCAGCTTCTTTAAAACTGTACATGTAGGGTGTCATTATGGTCTGCATGTGGTCTGGGCACCTTCAGCTTCATCTCAGCAGTACAGCTACTTATTTTAGGATGACAGAGGGCATTCTCCAGAGATCTGTGTGTCTCACATTGCAGGAGATTCTTCCTTAAACCATAGTCAGAGAAAAGAATAATGAAAAACTCCTCATAAAGTTTCTGGTCTTGTACTACTTTTATGAAACTGCTATCTATGCAATGAAGTCATTAATGTGCTTATTGGCTGTCCAAAGAAAATGATGTTATGGACCCCTGACCTTTACATCCACAATTAAATTAGTTAATTTGGGATTCATCTTAGATCAAGTGTGATTGTTGTTGTTAGTTGTGGTGGTCAGCTTATTGATAGGTAAGTCAAAACACTTTCAAGGCATCAGTGTTGATTCTGAGATTCCATTATAATATGAGGAATGCAACATGTCTTGTTAGAGAGATAAATGTTACAGAAAATAGAGCTTCTGTGTGACTGATTGTGAATTCATAATTTACTTCATGGTGAGAGACTTAGTTACCTGTCATTAAGCTGCGGAGGGTTGCATTATGTCTTCTGAAAGACTTAGATCATCCTTTACAAACTTCGGACTGGAAACGATCCTGCATTACAACTTTCATTTATACTGTAATTTTTTATTCATTAAAAGTTCTGGAGACATAACTCATAAATACTGCTGTGTATGTTGCTGCATATTTACATGTCAGCTAGAATTACCTTTATCAATCATACATTATTACATAAATAAATACAAACCCGTTGAGTCTACTTCAGGTGGTTTTTAGACTTGTGACTGAAAGAGGTAAATCGTCTTGACTTTGTCTGCTAGATCTTTAAATGGAAATGTTTAAACCCCTCCCCCCCCAATAAAACCCACCCTCCATAAAGACAGATTTGGATATATTTGTTTAAGTGGATTCCCCTTACTATCACAGTGTTATTAATGTGATCTAAAAGTACGCTGGAGTGTTAATTTTGGGAAATTTATAAAAATGGAATAAACATCATGATGTGTGTGGGTGTAACTTTATACACTTAGTTAGCTTAATGAATTTACCATCACTGATGAGGTCTCCATAAGAGGTAACTCAAAATTTTTGTGCATTAGAGAACTTGTTGATTGCGCTTATTTACATGTTTGCAATATCTTCTTGTTGCAGTGGCATCTGTGATGTTGACACCTGAAGTGGCATGTCCTCCACAAAGAAGGAATAGGAGGAGAAAGAAGGAAGAGAAAATGATGAATGATGGAGACTTCCTTCTTACCACACTATTTTTCCAAACCGTGGCTCCTGGTGAAGAAGTGAGCAGTCTCATAATCTTCTGATAAAAAAGTAAAGGAGAAGAACACCAAATGGGTCATTAAAATAGAGGCGGGTATTGGTATGGAATTAGGTAGCAGAGAAATGGAAGAACATCTGCTGAGAAGAATCAGATCATAATGAAGGCTCCTGTGGAGCTGAGATGACAATGAGAGGCTCAACTGATCTTTGACCTCAGAAAGGTAAGACAAAACAGAAGGGAGAAGCAAAGGGTCCTTCCAGATACGAATTATACAGATCTGGTTCTTTAAGGGATTTGCGTGATTCCATTTTACTTGAAAGGGGTTGTAGTTTAATGTAACATTTTATTATTTTTAGGTACAAAGCAGAAGAAAATCTTCTGCTTGGGTTCTAGTTGTTGCAGAACAAAGCTCTGATATGTGACAGCCACTATTTAATATCTGTATGTAACGGTGGATATATTTCTTTAGTTTAAAGGTCTGAAAAGGCTTTTGTGTTGAGGTTAAGATGTGTTTTGCTCTAGGAAATTATATAGAAGAATGTGATATATGTTATTGCTTGTAAGCAGATGATATTAAAACTACTAGGATAGCAATTAATAGGCAAAATTATATAGGCCCTGTTCAGGCGAATAGCTTTTTCAAAAATTGAGTATACTGCTTACATGGGCTGCTACCAAAAGTGAATCTGCTTCCTACCCATTTTGAAGACAAGGTATTTTTCCCTCAGCTGGAACACAGACTGTGGTTTTAATTACTATGGCAAGATAGTTTGAAAGATAAGCATTAAATTGACTAATGTCACAGCATTGAAATGACGAATACAGGTGTTGGACATTCTTCTGTTGCTGCTAATCATGTGATAGCCTCTTTACTTACAGCTTTCATAATTAGAATTCCTTCTTTTTACCGTTTCTTTATCATGATGAGCATTTTCTTGCTAGGATTTGAAAATTGAATGGAAAGAAATACACTATTTAAAGGGTCAAGTGTGAGCTTTTCTGGTCAGTAAGGGCTAAGGTAATAATGTTAGAAGGTGTCTTTTCCCTGTGGCTTTCAGAATTTTTGTGTATGTAGTGTATGAAACAATAAAAGTTTAATAAGTTTAATGCCAGAAAACAGTAGAAGTTTTATCAGCTTGTGTGATATAATGTCCAAATGTTACTTAAGTTATATCTGTAGGCCTGTGAGAATGTGAAATATTCTTTGTCAATTAAAGATCTTACAAAAAAACCAACCTGCAAACCAAGAACGAAAAACAGTCTTGGAGTTTATTCCATCTCATATAGTTTTGAAAAATGCAGATTGGAAATACATTGTTTTAACATTTTAATGTATGTGTAGAGCAAAATAGAGCTCCAATATTAATGAAAAAAAATGCAGCAGTGTAAACTTGATGTCTCGGAGAAAATTAGAAAGCCTTTCACTCCTAGGTCATTTTTTGAAGTGTGACTGAAGGGATTTTGTGTTACGTTGGGTGGCAGTTTCTGTCCAGTGTCAAGAAACAATTGCTGGCATGCCGATAACACCAGTGTAACTGACAGCAGATGTGAATTTGTAGATTCACTTCTGAAGTGAATTCATAAAGCATTTTTGCAAGCATATTTTTACATCTAAAATTGTTCTATATATGCTTCTCATATCATATGTTAGAAGCTGTCAGACTCCAGAACTCAAAGTGATGACTTACATAAGCACTGTCTTTGCTTTAAAAAAAAAATTAAAACACAGCTACACACATGAAATCAAGATATCCACCCAATTAAAGTGAATATTATCACATATTTTCCTAGAACGTAATTCATGTTGTATATTTCTTAAAGGTATATTAATTTGATCTAATTGCAATCAGTGGTTAATTATACTTAGATTAGGGTGAATTGGAAGACTGGTTTACGAGGAGCATTAGATGAATTAAATATGCATTGGCTAATCAGATGTCCACACTTAGATTAAATCCCAAGCAAAATTATTTAAACATAAGAGAAGATGTCTTGCTAGTTAAAATAATTGAAGTTATAAAGGCTTTTCAGAATGAGTAACAAATCACTATTCTGGTCTGAGGAAACAGTGGCATAAAAATATCTTGTGTATTTAAAATTAGAATTCATAACTCTTGTAAAAGCAGCCCTACCCTGGGATGAAGGTGACCAACATGATGCTGTAGGCGACCAAAGCGATGCTTTAGGAATTCTGTATTTCTGTTACATTGGTTTTGGAAAAAGATCCCAAACTTTCTGGCATGGGAAGTAGATAATAGTAAAAAACGCATTAATCTTGGTCTCCAGCTCAGTGTATTTTCTCACATGGCACATACTATATGTGCAATGTATTCTTACATACAATACAGTAGGTTACAGTATAGGGAGGAGCTGTATGGAAGCAAACTCTGCAGTCATCTATTTAGCAATAGAGTCTTTTTAGGCATCTGAACAGTGTTGTTCTTACTACTTATATTTGCTGTGTTAGTAGCTGGGATCCAGAGAAGTCTTTAGCTCCTCATGCATGGTTGTGATACAAAAATATTAGCAATTGGATCATCCTACCTCCCCAACTGATAGTTGAAATAGATAAGCTAGTTGAAAGGGTGGAAGGTTCAACGTAGACAAAGAGAAGTAATATGCTCAGGGAACAGTAAACCTCTGTTACTTCACTGTCTTAAAGAATCACTGTTATAGCTATCTTCCATCTATAATGATAGAGTAGATCCGGAGTTTTACAAAATCCACTAGTCAAGGCTGAAAGGCGTGGTCTGCAAAAGTTTTATTTAATGCCTTTTAGTTAGTCTCAAAGACATCAGGCATACTCTGAACAAGACTCTAGGACTCTGATTCTTACAAAATGGACCTGTGTTCTATTAGCTAAAAAATTGGAAAAGCTTGAAGAAAAACTGTGAAAAGTAACTGTGCTTTGCAAAAGAAACTAAATTGGATCCACATGTACACAAACAAGAAACCCAAGAAATAGATCAAAAGAATTTAAATGCACATTGTCATACTGTATAACTGATAATGTATATTGTTTCAGGCTGTATTAATTTTATGTAGTTGTAACTGGTAACTCATTGTATCTGGATTAGAGAGTACTCCTTTATACAGAGATTATTTGTATTTAATGTATACTGATTAATCATGTAGCTGTACCTATTTTTAGAAGAATTAACTGTCTCACAAAGACGTTAATTATCTGATATAAAAAGAGAATACAAACCTGTGATTTGCTATAGGATAGAAGAGTTTTTATATTAAACTAGATTTGTCCTGAAGATTCACTTTACAAAGGTTACAGATTACGCTAGTAATGACTGGTTTTGGCTGAATTGTGAATGATGATAACTACTCTATATGAGATTTAATGTGTAGTATCTGGTAGAATTACTGCATATTAATTTGCATTCTGCACTTGCTCTGTAGGTTGTGAGCAGCTCACCAATAGGAGGAATTTGGGTACTTGCATGATATTATTTGTTGCATTTGTCCAACCGGGGCATCATAACAGAAAGAACTAGACAGAGCCTGTATCATGTTAGTGCCATGGCTATCACCACGAAAAGGGAAAGCAGACTTCCTGAAAACTTGTACTGATTCGCCCCTAGATTACAGTGCTTTGATTACTTACAAATAATGAGGGATGTGGAGCTGTTTTGCCTCCTCCTGCATTGACTGTTTTTGACCAGTTGAATGTATAGTTGAGCCGTCACTGCCTTCGTTCTGAAATCTTGCATGCTTGTTCCTGTCACGCAGGCAGTCGTTCTTCTGTTCCCCATAGATGCTCACTCTCAAACATCTCCTCTTCCAGTAGCACTGCAAATATCCTTCTTCCCGTTTTTAACATGAACAAATTGCTATACAGTCTTAAAAAAAACCTACAAGTCAGTTCTAATAATTCTTGTTACCACTGTTTGGCTGTTTTTATGGGCAACAATGAAACTAGGGTGGAAAAAAGACTGAATACTCGTTCTCTGGGAAAAGGGTGTTTCTGGAAAAATGGAGTTTCGCGATGGAGATATAGTAGCATCTTCTCCAGAAAGTAGTAATGCCATCTACAAACAAGCATCTAATATTTTAATTTAATGATTGTACCTTATCACTCGGTGAGACTGTAATTACAATGTAACACTTAGCAATTACAGTTCAATTACACTTCTGTTATGGTTGATACCAGTGATTACTGTATATTATTCTAGCCAGAGCGTTAATTATATGAGCCAGAGTATTTCAAAGTAAACTCAGTGTGTTTTATGATCCTCAACTTTTTCAAAGTGAGTAGGAAAATATGAACCCAGTCAATGAGAATAAGTCAGTCTCCAGCTCATGTAACTGACCTGAGATTTGACTAATAAATGGTAGCTACTTACTGTAAATTCTATGGCAGGCTATTTGCACTACTGTGATGGTGTATTTAGAATGTCAGTGTAAACACTGTATTGTCAGGTAAGCAGTGATTAGAACATGTAGGTTGCTAGGTTTGAGCAGATAACTTTTTTTAAAGTATACAGGATTATTAAATTTGTAATTAAGCATATGTTTCTTGCAGATTTTTTGTTATAGAAAACAGCTACTGTTAGGTTTCAAAACATGAGAGCAAAAAAAAACTTGACACCTGCCCACATTGCTGAATAATGTAAATTAAACAGCTTTTCTTTGTCTTCTTTTATGGATTAGTCAGCATTTATTCATAGTTGACCCCCCAGATTCTGCAAACCACCAACCGAAAAATAACAGTAGACCACAGGACTGGAAATCAGTAGTATTAACTCACCATCCTAATCTAGTGTCTGTGCTATCATTTAATCTGTTTGCCTTACAATTCTTGACTTTTTCTATGTCTCTATAATGCTGCTTCCTTTCTTCCATGCAGGGGACTTTATTAGGTCAGATTTGTAAAGCATTTCAATGTAAAAATTGTTCTTTAAACCCTTAGGATTGTACCATGGCTGCTACTTGCACTAATCCCTGCTCTCTGCTTTGTGACAAGTGCCGTTAAACAAAAAAAGGACTACTTTTCCTTCTCGAGGAAATTAAATTTACTGTTATCTGTGATACCAAGCAACTTAAATATATTAAATGATGGCAGTGCTTTGAAGGTGTTCATCTACTGAGGAGGTAGGTACTGATTTTGTTAAAGTCTCTCCAAGGTACATGGTAGATTAACATCAGACATCTGGGAACACTTGCAGCTGTGGAATATGTAGTCTGTCTGATGGCACAGTGAGGAAGAAATTACTTGCAGGGACAGTTGTCTTCCCACGTTGCTTAGAAGTTGACATATGTATGCTGAGCATTGCTGTGGTCTCAGAGGACACAGAGAAATGAGTCCTGTTTTATTATTAAAACTAAGCTATAACATTTCTGTACAATTTATAAAAAGTATTTCTTGTTCCCTATACAACTGGTTTTCATGGTTTGTATTAAAATAAAACACTGCTATTAAAAGCTAGTAGGTTCCTTTAATAATGTGCATCAAACCATGTAAATATGAACAGATACCCTGGGCTATGAGCTCTAAATCAATTCATCAGAGCACCCTAATAATGAAGCAATGAATTTGAGATGGGAAAGATATCACTTGCCTTCCAGAGCTGACAAGTCTCATTTCAGTTCACTTCCCCCTCACTTCTTCCTTCCCTCCTCTTGGCGAAGCTGAGTTTTTACTCACAGCCATGTGTGTCAGACTTAACCATCTGTCAGAGTCCTAGCAGCGCCTGAAGAGACATTACACAAACACACATATCTAAGCAGTTTAGCTAGAACAGGTTGTATGCCATGCACTGTTAAAACTGTATTCAAACCTGTTTGCATTTTATGTTGTGCTTTTCCAAAGTAACAATGACTTTGGGAAGGAAGAAAAAAAAACAACAAACAAACCCAATCCCCAGTAAGTAGTGCAGCTGGAACATACGTCACAGCTCTCAGTAAAGGCAACAAGGGTAGGAAGGAGAATTTGATGATACAATTTAGGTGTTAATGAGATCATTGTTATTTCAAAGCTTACAGCATGATAACATATAAATCCAGAGACTAATTCCTACAAATAAGATGTGATAATTGAGTTCAAAATTAAGGTGTAAAGAATTAATGCTAATCTTCTGGGCAAATACAACTGCCACGTGGAGCTGTGCATTAGGTAGTTAAAGATGCTATGCTGAAACAACTTGTTGTATCTGTGGTATAGTAATGAGTTCAAGTGCTCCCCAGCTGGGCTGGAAGTAGGCATGCACATGACCTGAGCCAACCTTTTCTATATCAGAGCCGGGAGTGACTTTGGCAGGCGAGCTGACTGTAATTGGCCGCGCTCAGCACCTTAGCAGATGTGCTCAGCACGCATTAGGATCAGACCATTTTGTCTCTATGCGGCAAAACATCACTGAAAACCACTGGAGGTTTTGCTTGACTAAGGTTTCCAAATTGGCCGCTGGGTCTGTTTTTACTCCTAAGAAATATGTAATTCTCTCATGCATCTTTTTTTCAAAAATCCTCTTGGCCTAGCTAATATTTTGTGTGCTCAACTGGAAATAGCCTGAGAGTGAAATGTGGTGTCTGTTGGATTAGATAGGTTCACCTCTGCATTTGTACGTGTTTAAGAATGATGTAGAATGATTAAGACAATGCTAGGTGATGTGGCATTTTTCACGTAAAGAGCTAATGATAATATGCTCCCGAAGGAATTTATTTTCTAAGGAAGTCTGTTTTAATTCTGTCACCTCACAGGCCTGACCCAGCCTTCATAGTGGTGGCTATGGAAAACTAAGGTTGCATTTGGGCGATATTTTGGTAATTTTACTTCATGTAGTCTTAACAAGTGTGTCTGTGTAGTAGCAGATCCTTACAGGTTTTTTTGCAGGGTTATTATGTTGTTTAAAACTAATTGGTAGGAAGGATATAGCTCCAAATAGTACATTTCCAGAAGCAATATATTTTATAGTGAGTAATGTATAAGGCGTTAAGATTTGAAGTCTCTGAATCCCTGTTTTCATTTGGGAATCCATTATTGCTTCCCAGCCAAACAGTGTGTGGAGTGTTTTTCTTTTTGTCTGCCTGAACTAAAGCTATGAACAAAAGGTAATTGAAAGTGCGCTGCCAGATAGATAGTCTTTGAATGTTCCCAGATGAAGAGATACAGCCTGTCTCTAGCCACAACTAGAATAAAAAGGAACATTGTCAGTGACATTTGGTAGAACGAGGAAGATGATGTCCAACAATTTACTTAATTCGTAATAACAGTGAGTGAAGTAAGTGCCAGTAAGAATCAGACTGTAATCTGTATTTATACAAATCCACAAAGTGTGAGAATAGCACAAGACTATTCCCTGGATAGCTTTACTAAATGCCAGCATGAATAGCAGGGACCCCACTCTCCTAATGCCCGATATGCTGATCAGATTTCCCGTTACAGGTAAGGAAGAGGGGAGGCTTTGGCTCTTGTCCTTTTCTGCTGACTGAGTTGCAGGGCAGCAGGCTCTATACCACTGCTAATCTGGGCCAGATTACCAGGTGCAGAAAAATCATCTTCCAGAAGCATCAGAGCTACTGTCGTGGCTGGATCTGTGAGGTTGGTTTCACTCCCAGCACCCTCCCGGAGACTGTGTTTTCTCTATGTGCTGTCTTTTGAGGGCAGGATTGGTTCAAGCCTTTGGGCTAGCTTTTTAATACAGAAGTTGATTAAATGCTAGATCATAGATGATAAATAACTAAATAACCTAATTATATCAGACTAAGTAAATTGTTGGATGCTGTGAGAACTCGCTCTTGCCTCATGTAGGAACTTTGACCATCGACACAGAGCTTAGTACTTGAAAGAGTTCTTTATCAGAATACTTAAATATTTAAATTCAGCTTTTCTGCAAAGTAGCATTGCCTGCATGCATTTATTTCTTGACTACCTTACGTTGAGGACCTGACTCTTCCTTCCATGAATTTTTCTGAATGAGTTTACAGTTATTTGTGTTCAGTGGGTTTGTTTTAGCCTGTTACCCAACAAACTAATCTTACCACAGAGCAGTAAAGAACAGTGAGTGCACCTATTAATTTTTCTCCCTGAAGATAATGTCAAAAATTGAACTGAACTGTTCTCTGTTTTCCATTGGCTTAACTTTTTTAAAAAATATTTTATTTTTATTGTATGTTATTTTATTAAACTTAGGCTTAACTAGAGGTGTGCGAATAAGGCTGAATTCTTTCTACCTCCTGCCTTGTGCCTAGTTTTTCAGCTCTTCTCTCATGTGGTGTTAACACTTTGCTGTTAGCATCAGAGGCTGTAAGAGTGAGGTGCTCTGCTGATTTTGGCTGGAATGGATAGAGTTAATTTTTTCATAGGAGCTAGTATGGGCCTATGGTTTGGATTTGTGCTGAAAACAGTGTTAACACAGAGATGTTTTCGTTATTGCTGAGCAGTGCTTGCACAGAGTCAAGGCCTTTTCTGCTTCTCACACCACCCCACCAGCAAGAAGGCTGGGGCTGCACAAGAAGCTGGGAGGGGACACAACCGGGACCGCTGACCCCAACTGCCCGAAGGGATGTTCCATACCATATGGCATCATGCACAGTATATAAAGCTGGGGGAAGAAGAAGGAAGGGGAGGATGTTTGGAGTGATGCCATTTGTCTTCCCAAGTAACCATTACGCTTGGTGGAGCCCTGCTTCCTTGGAGATGGCTGAACTCCTGCCTGCCCATGGGGAGTGGTGAATGGATTCCTTGTTTTGCTTTACTTGTGTACGCGGTTTTTGCTTTACCTATTAAACTGTCTTTATCTCAACTCACGAGTTTTCTCACTCCTACCCTTCCAATTCTCCCCCATCCCACCGTAGGGGAGTGAGTGAGCGGCTGCGTGGTGCTTGGTTGCTGGCTGGGGTTAAACGACAACAGGTGCATTAATGCATTGGGGTCATCACAGTCTTCACAAAGTCTTCTTATGGGTTATTTGAATCCTGGAAGTGTTGTGAAGGGAGAGAGAGAAGACAGTTGTCAGGAGATAAAACTTTTTGACCAGATCTGTCTAGAGATCAAGGTGAAACCAATGAAGCAGAAGAATGTCAGTAGATCCAAAGGTCTTAACATGGCAGTTTTCAGAACTAAAATATGTTAAAAGCTTCTTCAGAGCCAGGAATACACTTTGTTTCTTTGGAAATGTTGTATCATTTCCAGCTATTATTGTTGGCTCTCTTTATCTACAGAGGTTTTTTTTTTAATATTTAAACATAAGATGCTAGTACAATTTTTCTTCAACGATTTGATCTTTAGTAGAGACATATTTCTGTGGAAGCATGCCTCCTTTCTTGGAAACTAACAAACAAACCTTAAAAAAACCCACAGCCCTCAAATCATTCAGAACTTTGGAGGGCTTTCAGGTTTATAGAGATTTAATCATAGTTAGTTGCTGTCATTTTTACAATATACTGGTTCCCAGCCTGGTATGTGTTGGAGAGACTTCCCCTTTTCCCAGTGCCCTGATCTTTATCAAATTCAAGCCAAAGAAATTAAAAAATTAATTTAAATTGGCAGGGCAGTGGAGGAAGAAAGACCACTTGGATACATTCCACAACTGTGTTCAAACACTGCTTTAGTGAAGGGATAACTTTATTCTGTGCACATTAAGTGTAGAGCAGAATTCTCATATATATCCCTGATGAAATTTCAGGCCCCCAGCACTCCAAAGCCTTGCAGTCACTGCCAGACCGTGAGAAACGGTTGAAGAGCTACTAATAACGATTGTAGCCTGGCAGGCAGAAGCAGCGAGTGCCTGATGTTGGATGGGTAAAAAGGGATCTAAACTGAGTAAACTGTTTAAGTCTCTCACCAAAGTGAAAGCAAAAGCAACAATATGCTGTATGGGTTCTCTTGAGATAGGTACAAGGACATAGATGTTCAATATCTTTTTTAATGGTTTGGAGAGAGACTCAGATAACAAAAGTTACAACATTTCTTGAGAATGCACAGCCATCCCTAGAACATGGAAAAACGGGCAAAGGAGGAGATTTTGGAAGTATTAACTGAATCTAGATGTAAACTGCAAATAAATTTTATGTTCACTTCCTTCTGCCTGCATTCCTAGTTCTTTTGTCTAATGCAATGCACTTCAAAATCATCCCAAATCAGACCTTTCTGGTTGAGAGCCCTAATGATGTCAATACATTAGGACTCATAGCAGGACAAAAAAAAGTAGGTATCTGCAGATAGAGCTGGGAGCTTTACCTCAGTGGGGCTGGTTTACACTGCCCTGTGAATGACAATGGATTCAACCTGGAGCTGGGAAAAGCTGTAGTCTTTCTTGTGACTGGGAAACCAAGAAGTAAAATCTGTACTGGTGCTATAAAACAGGGACAGCATAACAGCTTTTACTGATGGCAGAAAACTCATTCTCACAGCCGGGAGGTCTCTGGGAGATGAGAGCATCTGCGTCAGATCAGGTATCACACAGTTCCATATGTTTCCTTTTTCTTTATTGTGGTGTCGCTCAGTGCTTTGAAAAATTCCAGCTATCTATTTCTTGAAGAAAACTAAAGGACCTATATAGTAAAGGTTAATAAAATCACAAAGGTCCTAGAGAGGTAAAATAGCTTCCTACAGAAAGGATAGGGAGCATCAGATGATGCAGGTGTAATCTTCATAACAAACCAGCGGTAGTGGTTGTTCAACTTACACATAGCTTGTAAGTAACCTCTACCACCCCTTGCTTACTATGGATATTTAGGATTTATGAAAAACAAATAGATAAGTTCCTAAAAGAAGGAATCAGAAGAATTCTTCCTATGCTGACAAATACAGTGCTTCTGGCACAAGATTTCACTGAGCTGCAAACTGGAAAGTATTCATAGGAAATAGCAATGCCTGCTCGCTTGCTTTGTTCCCAGACTCTTTCCTAGGCACCTTCTGCTGACCATTGCTGGAGACTGAGTACAGGACTAGACAGATCTTTGGCTGGGTTTTGTGTGGCTACTCTTCGACAGCCGTGTGGCATCTGCTAGGCTCGGACTCGTGAGGCCGTTGGCCAGAGGATTTGGCTATGTCCACATCAGCATGTAATTCCACAGGGTAGGGCAGGATCAGTAGACTGAAGCTGAGGCCCCTACATCTATGGTATACACTACTCAGGGTTTTTCTTTGGACAGGTTTAATCTCGTTTTCTGGACGGAATGCATGTATGCGATCATGATGTATTTGATTCAGTATTAGGGAATAGATAGTGGTTTGTGTACTCCTGAACCAGAGCTTCCGGTTTGATTTCCTGTAGAGGTAACCTAATTTGTACTCA
>NW_010551013.1:0-5061 GCF_000687285.1 Phaethon lepturus | reverse complement strand
GAACCGATGCACAGTAAGTGGGGAGGGCAAAGGATTTGTTTCAAATTTACACTGATACTCTGAAACAAAATATTGATATAGCTCAGGGCAGCTTTGTCTCGGCTTCTTGCAGGCAGGTTTTTCTTTCCATTTGTATAGCAGTGATGTGTGGGTATGAGGTAATGGCTACTATTTCAGAGTGACTCTTTTCTTGTATGTGGGGCTGGTCCCATGCCCCAGCCAAAGAAGTCCAGTAATTAGTGTTATTAATGTACGTGTTTAATAGGCGTGTCTACAGAAATAAGGGAATTAGCTATGTTGGATATTGTTATAGAGCAGGTTTGTATCAAATGTGCTGAAGTCCATCCTTTTGCTTGGCTACACAGAAGAAGAGGTATTGGTGTGACAGAACTCCTAACTGAGGAATCAACAACAAATTCAGAAACATGGTGATGTGAACGTTTTCTGCTTGTAGTTGTGAATTCCACCTCTGACACATAACAGATAGCAGCCTGGTCACGGTGATACAGGTGCTGCAGAGCAGATCTGCGGAAGCTCGTTTACATTTAGACGGAACAGTGCTGCTGTCCTGAGGCAGACAACGTAAGGCAGTGATGGAGGCAGGACCTTCATGGAGGCACTGGAGCGTAGGAAAAAAGTGCGAGGCTATGAATGCTGAGGAGACAAGGGCCAGAGCGAATTTTCTTTGGCTTCTGTGCAGGTGGAGGAGGTTGGGATTTCCTTCTGGCATTGCAGAGCTGACTGGTTTGGGAACTGGACTGACAACCAGTGGTTGTGGCACTGGAAGGAAGAATGTGGATGCCACTGCTTTGACAGGTCAGTTGTGTCTTGCCTTTGCCAGCGGCTCCTGGTGAGTTTTTGCAGGCATTGAGACTGCAGAACGAAACTAGTCTCTGGGATCTCATCACGCTGCAGGTATTGGCGTCATGCTTATGTGGCTGAAAGGATTGAAGGGGCAAAAATCTCGCTTGTGATTTTTGTTCTTTGGTCTTTCCCAGCTATCTTTGTCCTTTTGAAATAAGGTTCTGAGGAGATTTATTATGGAAATAATCAGGTGCAGACGTACTGAGTTTTTTTTAAAACTTGGAGAGCAGTGCCTGGTATAATTAACTGGATATAATGGGAATAGTCTGGGAGTGATGTATTTTGTATCCTTTCTACACAAAATCACACAGCTGAAACAGATGGCTAATAATTTTTGTCTTCATCAAAAAAAATAAAGTCATGGCAGTTGTTGGCCCTCCATCAATGAGAGAATAGACACCATGGGATTCAAGCCAGAACTAAGTATCTTCAGTTTGAAAAACAAGAGTAATGTATGTGATGAAATGTCAGCTATTCAGATAGAGATGAGATTTCCATATTCAGAAGGGTTTTTTTCTTTTTTTTCTTTAATAATGAAGTTGTATTTAATTCTGAATTTTGAGAGAATCACAGCTGATTGAAGAGAGACATATTGAAGGACGTCTTCTGTGTGACAATGTTACTCCTTGAAATCTTTGACAGTATATTATAATCTATTGTATGTCATCTTAGATCGGGTACAAAAAATGTGAATTCTGGCTTTTGGTGATTGCTTTCAGACTTTTTTTCATAACATAGAAGTGTGCTAGATTTAGCAGAGGGCTAACCATGTGAAATGATAAATCTCACAAAACATTTCAAAACACTTCATACAAAACACTTAATTGCCAAAATGAATTAAAACGTTCAAAACCCAATTAAGTCAGTGAGAGCTGAGAGTTTCCTCTGAAGATATGTCTGGTAAATTTTAGGTTAGAACTTTCTCTGCAAAATGCATCCTACTCTCAGTCTGTGCTACAGCCTTTTTTACTGGTTAGTCAAAGACCTAGATCTGACCTTAGATTTAATTAAGCTAGGTACATAGATCTTAATCCACGATTTACAGTGGATTTATGTTCAGTTTAAGGGGAGTAAAACGTTCTCCAGTTGTAGGGCCTTCAGTTGGATGATGTGAGTAAGAGTCTTCAGGTACAAAACCTGTTTATTTGTGTGTAGTAAATCCTCCTATCATTCTTTCAACTGCACAGACAGAATTTGAAGCGACATCCGGGATGTAGTCCTAGAATAACTTTGTGGGTTTTTTTTTAAATGCAGAAATGACACACATCACTGCTCCGTCTAAATAATACCTTGTTTCTAAAAGCTTTTCCACATTAGACTATTACACTGTAATGATTATAGCTGTACTTTACATACAAATACTGTCATAATTTAGTGGTGAAAGAGTAAGTCATGCATACATAAGTTTAAGCTAATTTTAGCTTTTGAAAAACAACCATTTACAAGTTTATTGCCTTATTTGATGCAAGAATGAGTCATCTTTTGCAGTAACGCTCCTTTGAATGAGGTAAGATAACACCCACTCACTCAGTGTATTGGACAAACCCTATACGTAAACATTGGGGGTTTGCTGTGCACTTTCGTATGGATTGTAACCGTGCGGTAGTCTCTTTCTTTAACCATACGTGATAATCAGCTGAACATTTAATGTATAATAACATGGTGTGCCTGTGTAATGGAGCAGAATGAAACACTTCTGTTTAAATAGGTAATTTTGCCTTGTTACTGAAATTCACCTTGCTGTTAGTACAGTCACACATTTTAGGAAAGTATCTGTGGATGTTTGAGTATGACAGAAACTTTACAACTTTTTGGGGTAGGTAGTGTTCTGCTAGGAATGAAATTCCTTTTCATCAACACTTCAATTATAAAAGAAAGGAAAACGTAATGGAAAGGCAGTAGTCCTTATTAAAGCTGCAAATACCTTTTCATGAAAGAACGGATTCTAAATATTTTATGCTAGTAAATTTTGTGTTTGTTAAAAATGGCATATTTAATCTGAGCATGAGGAAAACTTTGAGCTAAATACCAAGGAAAACTTGAGAAACTACTGCTAGAACAGGGCTATTAAGAAACGGGGAGGCAAATGCTTTTAAAAAGTTATTAGAAATGTCTTTTTGCCCCCCTTTTTTGTCAAAAGAATGATTGGATTGGACATGCAGCTGTCTGTTTTACTGAAGAGACGAAGTTAAGAAATATGAGAATCCATTTGGCTGAACTACAGATGTTGAAATGGCTCTGAAGTCTATTAAAACTTTCACACGTTCACATTTCCAGATAAATAGTGGACATCGCTTGTCCTATTCCAATATAGCCTGTCAAGAGGCATGATGGCTGGTGTAAAATGAGAGTTCCTTTTAAGTAAATGGAGAAAAAGTGCTGATGCTCTTGCTCCCCTTGATTGTAGAACATGGGACACAATGGGCTGCATGAATTAGAGGAAAGAGCTTTGTCTGAAAAGAGATGTAGTAAAGGAGGCAGGAGTGAAGCTGCTGCAGATATTGTAACTTTTAGTGATCTAGGAAAGAAGGAGTAAGAGGATAATGGGGAGAAAGGGAAGGAAAGAATGGAAAGAGGAGAAAGAAATGCAGTATATAAAAGATGCAAAGGGAGAATAGTAGAGATACACAAACACAAAAAGAAGACATTAACCCCAAGATGTCACCTCTGGCTTATGAGAACTGTGTCACTGGAAGCTGAGTATATGCAGGTATATATATCACTATGTGCTAAATACTTGCCTTTCTATGCTTTTCTTGCAGTTTTTTGTCCTAGCTGTTTCTGGGATAGGGCATGGGACTTGATGGCTTTGTGCGATGACCCAGGAAGGGCATTCTTGTATTCTTGTTATGTTTTACAAGAGTAGTGACGATGAGCGGCTGTGAAAACAACAACAACAACAACAACAACAACAAAAAGAGGCAGCCTAATGATGAGCAAAATGCATCCTTATGGTTTGATTTCACATTTGCTGCCTGAGGATGTGATTTGGAAACTGGCCAAAGGAATAGGCATGCCAGAGTCTGCGTTTAACTCCGGTCTAGCCTCAGGCAAACTATATCACCTTGCTACATGAATGATAAATAACAGAACAAAAATACAGACCAGCCTCACCCAAGGTACTGAGGACACGCTCAAGTCAGCGGTCATGCAAAGTGTATGTTGCATGGTGTGTAAAAAATATTAATGTGATTCCTTGATTCTCAGCTGAATTCCTGATAATTCTGTGATGCGTGGTGGGAAGGCTTCTGGGAGTCCACTGTTAAGGTCTGCCTGACACCAAAGTGAAAGCAAGGTACCATTGCATCAAGTGTGCTGTCAGTCTCACCTTCATGAAATGGAGTTTTTTCTTGGCCTTCATTAAAAATATTTCTGGAGTTCATTTCTCTTTGCTGTCAGAGTGGATCAAATATCGTTAAAGTTAAGGAATGAAAAATAAATTTCCCTGGGATGAGATGGCATCTATTCTTCCATTGTCTTTTACACATATCTTTACATGCAGGCATAAGTTCTTGCATCTGTAAGAAATATAAGTGATTTAATGTATGCAGCATTTATATGTACATATTACATACATTTTGAATAAGTAAAATTAGTAAGAAATGTTATGTACATATATACCCACACATGCAAACAAATATTTGTATTTATTTATAGAAGATGGTAATTTTTTCCAACCTGTGTCACTACTAGGTTACTGCTCTGGGTAGAGTTGCGCTTGGGGAGGAACAACTCCAGACACCCGAACGTGCTGGGGCTGCCTGGCTGGAAAGCAGCTTTGCAGAAAAGGACCTGGGGGTCCTGGTAGACACCAGCTTGGACGTGAGCCACCAACGTGGCCTTGCAGGGTGAATGGCATCCCGGGCTGCATGAGGAGGAGTGTTGCCAGCAGGTCGAAGGTGGTGATCCTTCCCCTCTGCTCAGCGCTGGTGAGGCCACAGCTGGAGTGCTGGGTCCAGCTCTGGGCTCCCCCAGTACACGAGAGACATGGACATACTGGAGAGAGTCCAGGGGAGGGCCACAGAGATGGTTAAGGGACTGGAGCATCTCACATATGAAGACAGGCTGAGAGGGCTGGGACTGTTCAGCCTGCAGAAGAGAAGGCTCAGGGGAAATTTTATTAATAAACCATTGAAGGGAGGGTGCAAGGAGGGCAGAGCCAGGTCCTTTTCAGTGGTGCCTGGTGACAGGACCAGA
>NW_010551012.1:44190-102205 GCF_000687285.1 Phaethon lepturus | reverse complement strand
GCTTTAGTCTTGAGGGAGTGAAGGCGGACAGGAGGACAACTAATGAATGAGTTACATTGACTATTTCCTGGTTTATTTTGTTTCTGTGCTCCTAAGACAGGCAGGAACAAATCATCACCCAATAGATACTAACACTTGAACCATAGGGAGGAGAGCCCAGTCAGATCACTCATGCAGTGGGCCACATTGTGCTTTACACCACAGCTATACAGTCTAGCTTTGTCCTCAGCTACTCAGTTCCAAGTGTGCACACGTGTGTGTATGCGTGCATATGTGCATCACGTTGTGTGGGGGAATTACTCTATAGTAACTACAGTTGTTTGAATCCTTGCTACACTACATCAGTATGGCATCTTGGTGGTGGTGGGTTGTTTTGTTTTTGGTTTTTTGTTTTTTTTTTAAAATGGGATTGTTTGTCCCTGTGTAAGGGCATAAAAGATAAAAGCAGCCATGGTCCTCCTTTACAATTATTTCCAATTCAAAAGCTATTGTAAATGAGGTCTCAGAAAGAAGAATGACAAGTCCAAGACACAATGCTAGGAAAAGGTCAACAGCTTACTCTACTGTCACAACTTTGCAGACTTTCACTGGCATGCACCTGAACTACACAAGTAGCAGCCCCTTCACCTCTTGTGGACTGAGTTCCTGATGTTCAGCATGATAGGTACCAGCTAACCAATAGTGCAAAGAGCTGCAAAGCATAATCTGCATTCAGTTTCCTTTAGTGAACATCATTTGGTATTCTATATGCATGTCAGGCAATTAAAGGAGGCAGCAGAAGACTGAGTGTTACAGCCCTGTTAATTTACTAATGCAGAGTCTCACATACATCTGGCACATGTCACTTCTTTTCTCCTGGAAATGAAGGTGGTTTTCCAGGAGACTGGAGGGCAGCTTGAGCAGTTGTTTCCTGCCTGATGCTTCAAAACATTATGCCTGAAGTTTCTCATGCCAGCCTTGAGTCTCACTAACTCAAGGCTACTGACTTAATCCCACAGTTCCAATTTTGCCTCCCAGCATGGTGTTTAACTCGACTTTAACTTGATGCTTTTGGTTTAACTCCTGGCCTAGAGAGTCCTGGCCCTAATTACTGGGTTATGTCACCCCTACCCTGATTCCTTATACCCCTTAATGCTACCTCTTGCTATAGCAGAAGTGATGGCTTTCCCTAATCGATCAGATCAACCAAATGAAAAGTCATCCTCTGCAGACCTGTCTTGCTGAAATCTTTCTCTCAAGACAGCTGCCCATGAAGATGGTACCTTTCAGGAAAAGTCATTATTATTCACAGGAGATTTATGAATATTCAGTGTCACAAACTCCAATTTCTTCAACTGGCATTGAGCTGTAAATCTAAGGCACATCCACTGGGCAGCAAGAACTCTACAAACTGAAACCTTAAAATCATCCTGCAAGAAAGGAACAACAGTAGCAAGCATAGCTGTTGTAAATGTGAGGTAGCATACATGTTTGAGGACTTTCCTCAAGCCTCCACAAAGTAAAAACATCCTCTTCTCTGGGAAAAGTAACTCTCTCAGGCAGAAAACTCTTCACCTTCATTCTTGCTAAACACCACCACCCATGCCAAAATAGCAAGGAGATTCTTTCCATTATTATGAGTCAGGTAAAGGATAGGTATTGCTTCTTGTGCAGAAGAGGGGGCAGGCAAAGGACTCATAGCACAGTGTGACAATAGAAGGCCCAGCTGTAGGCAGCCGTATTCAGTAACAGTTAGTCTGCAGTGATCTCAGACTAAGCCAACCTCAGCTGGACAAAGTGGCTTTTGTTTCCCAAAGACTTTTCACAAAATTCCTGAAATTCTCATCTAACCTACTGTCCAGCTAACGGAGAAACACATGGAATGGAAAAGGCAAGTGAAAAGTGTCCTGTGCCAAAGCTATCATCCCTTACCTTTTGCAGTCCCACGTGTCCTTAAGAATAAGAGCAAAGTCTTTACGGGCCTGATGAGTCTAAGGCTTCCTTTAGAAGCATGACGCATGAAACCCCAGGCATTTCGTAAAATATTTTGCAAGTTCTCACTGTAAAAAAAACATCTCTTTCCCAGTCAGCAGGAGAGCTCAAACACTATCTTGCATCTCTCTTTATACTCCCAAAGCTAATAACCACAACACACTTTCCTATCATGAAAATCACCAGCCAGGTAAGGACTTGTGGTCATTTGCAGAGTTGTCTTGGCAATTATTGGGTCTTCCTATACAATTTGCTCCAACTCCCCCACATTGTCTTTAAGTACCTTGAATAAAAAGGGAGTCATATGTGCCACATCAGGAAATAGTATTAACCAAATAGTACTTCACATGTTGTTGTGCATAAATGCAAAGAAACCCATAAAGACATCCCATGTGGGCAGTTCTTCTTAGTTAAGCTCCTTCTTCTTGTATATGCTTTTTCTCCTGCTCTCTGCACTGTATTTGCCAGTGCCCCAGGGTCTGATTCGCCATAAAGCATTTGACATTTTTCAGGGTCATGTCCTAGAAGAGGTGACAGAGTGTACTCTTGTCAAGTTTACAAATGGCACAAAAGTGGAGCAAACAGTTAACACACTCTACAGCAGGGCTGCCATCCAGGGGGGCCTAACTAGACAGGCAAGAGGAAGGGGCTAGTGGAAACTGTGAAACTCAAGGCAAATTGTTACGTCCAGCATGTGGGAAGGAAGAGCTCATTACAATGATACAGGCTGGGACCTGACTGTCTGGGGAGCAGCCCTGTGGAGAAGGACTTGGAGATGTGGGACATGTCAGCTGGACATGAATGAATCAGCAGCAGGCCCTGGCAGCAAAGGTGGCTATCGGTGTCCTGTGCTCTGTTAACAAACAAAAGTATCGTCTACTGATAGCAGGAAGTGATTAGCCCCCTCTACTCAAAACCCAGACCACATCTAGATACTGTGTCCACAAAACAGACATTGACTTTGTTTAATTACACAAAGTTCCCATTAGCCCATTCCTCTTGCCTGTCTGTGTCCCACTGGGTGGCAGCATTGTCCTTGACTGTGTTGAGCAGCTTCCCGAATTCTATGTCCTCTGTAAATTTTATGACCATGCACTTCCATTGCCTCCTCCAGGTCGTTCGTAAGGTTGTTGAACAGGACTGACCACAATACAGACCCTTGCAGACTTCTGAGTAGAGTACAACCCATTAACCATGACCCACTGAGCCTGACCACTCAACTGGCTTTTTATTCATCTGTTTGTGCGACATGGTGTCAAAAGACTTGTTAAAGTCAAGGTAAATGACATTCACTGCTCTCCCTTAGTCCACAAATACTTTCAGTTTATCATGGAAAGCTGTCAGGTTGATCAGCACTCAGTAAATTCATGCTGACTGTTCACAACACCTTCTTTATGTGCCCAGAAATGTGCTCCAAGAGGAGTCAATTCATGAGCCTCCCAGGGACTGGAGTGAGGCTGACCACACTGTAGTTCCATGGGGTTTGCTTCTGGCCTTTTCTGAAGACTGGAGCAACATTTGCTTTTCTCCAGTAATGAGGGACCTCCTTCAACCTTCATTACCTTTCAAAGGTATGGAGTGCAGTCTTGCTATCATATCAGTCTGCCCTCTTAGCACTCTTGGATGCAGTCTGTCTGGTCCCAAGGATTTCTATGCATTGAATTCTCCCAGTCGCTGACTTAGTACCTGCCTCCTCCCTGAACTTCTTCACTAGTAACAGAGGCCTGGGAGACCTTACTGGTGAAGACTGAAGCAAAGAAGTCATTAGGTGTCTCGGGTTTATCTGCATCTGCTGTTACCAAATCACTTGTGATCCCTTTGTTGATGCAGCATTTCCCCTTTTCGGTTTTTTATTACTAATGCAGTGATAGAAGCTCTTCTTGTTGCTCCTAACATTCCTTGCAACTGTCAAGGTAAGCTTTGGCTTTCTTAACACCATTCCTCCATGCCCATACAATTCTTCTAAATTCCTCCTTTGTATCCTGTCCCCAGTTCCACCTCTCAAATGCTGCCTTTTTGCATTGGAGCTCTGCCATTATACCAATTCTTAATAAAATTGTTTTTCTGATAAAGGTGCTTATTTTCCTGAGTATTTTTGCACTTAAAGGATGCTGCCCTTAAAGACCTGCCAGCTTTTCTGAGCTCTTTTGCTCTTCAGAGCTGCCTCCTATGGAAATCTCCCTACTATCTCTTTGGCCAGCCTGGGTCAGCTGTCCAGGCTGTGTCCCCTCCCAGCTCCCCATGCACCCCCAGCCTTCTCGCTAGCAGGCCAGCACGAGAAGCTGGACTGTCCTTGACTACTTAGCAACAACTCAAAACATCAGCACGTTATCAACAGTTTCTCATCCCAAATCCAAAACATAGCCTTACACTAGCTTCTGTGAAGAAAACCAGCTCTATCCTGGCTGAAACCAGGACACTGCTAAATAAAGAACAAGCGGAAGCCCATTAGCCTGAAGTCCAGGGTCCATACCCTGCTACTCTTGCTCCTCACTGTCTTCAGGATCCTGAACGCCAGCCATTTATTTCATGGTTGCCACAGCCAAGGCTGTCATTGATTGTCATGTCTTCAACCAGTTCCTCCTTGACAGTGAATAGCAGATCCAGTTGTGTCAACAGCAGTTCACCCATCCAGTACCAGTATCAACCAGTTATTCCAAACACCTTTCAAAAATCTTCCTCCTTACATCCCACCATGTTGCCCTTCCAGAAGATGTCAGGGTCCCCTATGACGACAACATTCTGTGACACAGAGATTTCCTCCAGTTGTTTGAAGAAGTCTTAGTCTACTTCCTAACCTAGATTAGGTGGTCTGTAACATACTCCCACCATGCTCTTTTAAATTTTTTTAATTGATCAAGTCAGTAGCCTTCACCTGCCCAAGTGGTTTCATAGCCTGGATACTTGGCTTTCAGCTTCTCTGTAGGCATGGAACAATTTGCTCCCCTAAAACCCATGGCAAATCTATAAACATAGATGGTCTTCTCCTCACTCTGGTGAAAGATCCTTCTGGCCCCCAAGCACTCAGTGTCCTGTCTCTGCTTCTTAAGCTCTGCCCAGTCATATTTGCACACAATGTACTTACTGGTGCTGGTCCTCGTGCTAGCTGTGGTGCATACATACACTAGAACATATCTGAAGATACTGACGGGATTAGCACGCATACCAGTGACATGCACTAGTCCCTTTGCCACCATCACTGCCCTGGCCTGCAGGCAACACTGCCACTAAACCCCTAATTTTACATGTACAGGTCATACAGGCTTTTTTCAAGGAAATCCACATTGACACCACTTTCAAGATGACTGGCCTCATCTCAATGAAAAAAAAGAATCAAAGCTGAAAATACCATTAAAAGGGAGGCTTCTTCCTTTTGTTTCCATAGAGAACTATTTTTTGTGCTTTCTTCTGAGAATGCCACATGAAGAAACTTGGTAGATGGATGTTTCCTTTAGCACACTAAAATGTCTTAGAAGTTTTGCTTATCACAATTACTAATGGTCTAAAAACCTGCAAGATTAGCTGCCTAAAAAGTGCATGAAAGAGCAAATAGGACAGAGAGACCCTGTGGCCAACAATGCAGTGTATCGACAAACCCATAAAAACATGATAAAGAGAAGTTCCTTTAAGCCTGAAACAGTGTCTTTCAAATAAAAACTGAATTAGCTGATGCTTATGTGACAGCAATTTCTTTGATTCAAATTAACCAGTTGGTTTAGGTTGCATTTTCAGCTTGTAGTTATTGACAATATATTCACATCAGATTAACAGACTGACTTTTTTTCTTTTTTTCTTCAAGTGCCTCTAAGGTTAGCTTTTTGGACTTTTGAAGTGGTTGGCCAGATGCTTTCAAAAGGAAGTTAAAATAAGTGAGTTTCAATCTCATTAAAAAGGCCTTTTTTTTTTAACAAACTTTCCTTTTGTTCATATCAGCACTTACTTTTAAAAAAGGCCCCAAGAGAGAGTTCCAGTCTATAGATCACTTGTCCTGAAGAAAGCTCTGTTAACTATTTATAGATATGTCCTTTTGTACCAAACTAGATCAAGCAATTTATTCAGTGCATGACTGCAGGAGAGAAATTCATTTGCTCCAAGTGTCATCAAGGCAGCCTTTTACCTGCTATGAACAAGACCAGAAGATCTGAATTGCTGGGCTTTTACTTCAAATGCACATTTTGACATTGTGTGGGGTGCCGTAATTTCTTTCAAGTTTTCAAAGTATTAAGAACATTCATAGAATGGACAGTTCTTAATCACAAGAAGAGCAAATAGCCCATAACCGCTAGAACAAAGCAAGCACATGTGCACACATTCAAATTATCTCTCTTTTTCTTTAAAGTAGCACATATAGATGCAAACTACCATTAGCTGCTTTAGTATACCTCACTTTAGAAATGGGAGCATGCCAGGCTAGAGACCAAGGAGAGAAGCACACAACAGGCACCACCTCCTCAGCTTAACAACAACAGAATCAAAACAAAACAAGAAAGAGAAGCGATGGCCTTCATCACCTCTGATCAGCAAGGGCTTTCTTCAAGCATTCACCAGGGAAGTGATCCTCTCTGTAAAACCTTGCAGAGAGGTTGTATACAGCAAAGATGCTCTGCTGGGGCAAATGCTTTGTTTTATTACTTCAGTCTTCTTCATGGAGTCATTACTAAGATGACATTTCATATTTGTAACCTGCCTGCGCCCACCAAAGTTAAAAAAAAAAAAGAAAAAAGCAGTTAAAAATACAGCAAGAAAAAAATCGGCTACTAAAAATCATTGACATTTGCTGGCAAGAGCTTCAGACACAAACAGCACAGCTGGTTTGGGGAATACAGGTGATTTTTAAGGTCCCTTCCAACCCAAACCATTCTATGATTCCATGATTGTTATAGGACAAATGCAGAAAAGAATATGAAAGAACAAGCCTTGCTTTGCTTTTCTAGTTGCTCTACTGAGACAAACTCCCTGGCTCTGCTGAGCTAAATACGCTCCAGCCTGGCTATAGGTATTGCTCCTAGATGGCTGGAAAACAGTGCAGGTGGTTCAAACAGTATTGCTACTATCATGTGCATTCAGGGCACTTTCAAAGTTGCACTGCACTCCAACCTTCCTTGGCCAATAGGATAATGTGTTGGGTATATTATCATTTTCTGTCTTGAAAAGGGGTCTAGCATTGAGACCAGTGACAGAATCTGGGTCATTAAGAGCATTATGCTGGGAGTTAAAAATACATTGGTAAAATAAATAGTGATAAGGTAGATACTGCTGTGTCAGTAGCTTTTGAGTTATGATTCATGCCTATATACTGAAATCACTAAGCAAGCCTGATTCCTTTCAGACTTTCAGCTATGGAGTTTCTATGCTTTCATTTCAGAGGCACACAGGGATCCCAAGCCCTATCACACCTGTCAGTATAAATTCTTGAAGAGTAGAATGACATTATCATACCAAAGTGCCACTACAAAACACGACAGACTAAAACTTGTTCTACCATTTTAGACAAAGAACATATTTTGGAATATGTATTTTAAGCATTCATGTAATACATATATTCATTTAGTGAAAAAGTTATGCAATATGGATACACAAGCTAAGAACAGATTTTTTTTTTTTTTTTAATCACCGTATCACCAGAAGCTGGATCTCAAGTTTAGAATCAAGAATTAATGAATTCCTGCCTTGACTACCAATGTGCTGCTGCAAAGTCATACATAACTCTCAAGTCTCTAATTTTTGTTTTCATAATTGGGAGAGAGGGGTAGGAATTAATACCGGCTATCGAGGAACTCCCAGTATCACTACCCAGATAACTGTTTGGAAAAATATCATCAGAGAATATAAATTAGGAAGATTATTTTTAAAAGAAAACTTTTTTTTTTAAATAAGACAACAGACAGATCAACATATGCACACAAATCCCCAACATTAAAAAAAAAAGTATTATTTCCTACTGGTTTCCTTTTTACCTCCTTTCTAAATGGAGGATTATGCATGAGTTAGACTTCCACATCTGGTCTAAACAAAGCATACCACAGCAATTTGAAGAGCATTTGAAATCATGAGGACCGTATCTATCAACTGAGAGAAAGTGTTTTATTTCACACAGCATTTACAACTTGATACAGAGATCCAACAAAATCAGCAGGCTCCAAAATGGCTAATGAGAAAGAAAAGCATCACTTTATTATATTTGGAAGTTGTACTCTACCTCAGCCTAGTTATGTAGGGTGGATGCCACTGATTTCAGTTACTTTGGTAATTGTAGCACACTGTAGTACCATAGCAGCAAGGCTATCTTCTCTTCAAATTAGTAAACAGCTAGAATAAGCAACAGTTTAAAAAAAAGTGTCTTTGATTTAACATTGTATAGCAACAAGAAGAAAGTACAGTGGGCAACTGGGTATGGATTTCATCCAGCAGTTCCAACCTGCTGCTCTCAGCTGTCACAACAGGATATAGGTCACCAATAGTCCTTCGGATATCCCCAGCCCAAGGTTATTCACCACTTATACAATAGCAGGTATTTTGCATGTAAAGCTTTTAGTTTATCTTCCCCAAATTGCCCCAAATGCTTCAGGACAGTAAGCGAGTCATGGAATCAAACCTAATTCTTTTTTAAGTCAAATCTATTTTGAGATCATCTGTGATCCAATGTATGCCCTTCAATCAAATAGCCAAAGGGAACAGCTTCTGCAGGCTGTATTAATCCACTGGATTAAAGGAGGGGAAAATAAAAGGTAACAGCTAGACTAGTTATATGGTTTCCGAAGTACAAAAAATAGTGGTTGTAGGAGACCTTTTCTTTCTCACAGGCAGAAGATAAAAAAGCTACTTTCATTTTCCAAATAAAAATTAGTACTGGGGAAGAGGAGACTAGATGCAATAAAAAATACCTGTAAACTTATTACCATTGTTTGTTTTTTTCCCAAGTTTAATAACTTTAAAATCAAAGAAAGCGCTTTAACCGATGACTTTCAGGAATCTGGTCAGAAGTAATAGCATCATCAGATGCTCACCAAATCCCTTCCACCATTCCCTGCTCCACAACTACACACTTGAATCACCTCTCTTGGGCATGTCTGACCAGCACCAAGACAACAATACTAATTTTTATCAAAACCTACCAGCCATCTTGCAGGGAAAAGAACGAACTGTAAGGAATTATCAGGAGTAATAGTAGGCATATTCGCTCTTTAGAAACCCCTCCTCTCGCTTTTAAAATTCGCTGAGATAAGGGAGTAAGAACGCCACTGCTCCAGAGGTGTCAGTGATAAATAGAAAAGGGAAGAACACAGGCCGGTGCACAAGGGATACAGATGCAAAGCTGACGCAGCAGGGAGAAGATGAGATATCAGAAGAGTCATAAGCCACTTACAAAAAAAGAGGAAATGCTAAAAACTTTTGAAGCGTTTCCATAAGCAGAACAAATCAAGTTATATAGCAATGTAAAAAAGATGTTTACATCTAATGCTATTTACCTTAGCAGTTAATGGGATTGTATTATGTTAACAAACTGATTACCATGAATGCACTCAAAAGGCATAGAAGTACTGTTTGTGAATAGACACACCTCTTTGAATTCAGTATTTCCTCACAGTTTCAGCTGCTTACATTTAAAAAGGCGATAGTGCCTCGCTACTGACTTCTACCAGGGTAAACTCAAATTCACCACGCTCATAGAACCAGTTAAATAAGAAACAATAGTTCCTTCAAAAATGCCGTATAAATTAAACTTGAGTTCTTTTTTACATTTTGGGTTGAACAATCTTAATCACATTTTTAGCACATGAAAGTTGATATGGAAACTGTTCCACAAGTTGTTTGGAACATTCAGTTTTCCGATCTACGTAAATGTAGGGGAAAAAGTGAAGTGCACACCCTGAAATAATTTGGCATTAGAGACAGATTACCTACATCCTTTAGCATTAAACAAAGATAATTTCCTCAACAGAGAAACCTCATGAAGTGATTACAACACTGAAACTACAAAATTGCAGTCAGCACCTGCTAAACAACCTCTTTATTTTAATCACCTATAAATATTTAGACTTTGGGCAGATCAAAAATATACATCTTTATAACAGTTGTCAACAAGAACAGAGTAAGTTTTATACTGTACTAAATAAAACATGCAATCGCCACACATTAAGCTGCATATTTACTACAACACTGAGATCCTGGAGATATGAATTAGGTATCAATTAGATACTAGATTGGAAGAAAGTGCACAGAGAATACAAAATAATCATGAGATCTGCTGCTCAGGCAGCAATGAAAGCGGCATCCTGATGCTACAGTTTCTATGGCCTTTGTCAGTTTAAAAACCACAATGTATGGAGTTTTTTGAAGTTTTTGTCACAAAAGGCTCAACGTTCACAGAACTGTACTGTGGAGCTATCTCTAAACACTTTTTGGGACCTTTTAGAAACTCCGTTTCTTAACCTAGTTTTTCTATCACGTTTTTCTAAAAAACTAAGACGACAAGACCGAATCTTTCAGTCTAATAGCCATCGTTTCATATTTTCCAATGCAGTCACAAAACATAGGTGAAATTACAAAGATGGGAAAATGCAGGAAGTTTATCTGTGGATCATAACACTTCCATATTCAAAGCCCTAGCAGTCCGCAGAGATACTAACATTTTCCTACTTTTCCCTAACGCTGTTAAACAAAGGCCCAATTCCTGAGCCCAGAAAACCCGGCTGGGCTCTGTCTAACCTGCATTGCAGAAAACATCCCAAACAGCAGATGGGGACCCTGGTACACTTGTATAAAGATTCCATTATCCCAGTCATTTAAAATGGTCCCCACACCAGAGCAGAGAGGATCCCGCCAGGGATCAAAGGACAGGAAAATCTCTGTAAGATAAATTCCTTCGTCTCTTAAGAGACAGGAGAAGAGAAGAACTCAATGCAAGGAATGCAATGCCTCGAACTAACCCTGCTCCTGCTTTCACAGTAAACTCTCTGCCCGGGACATCCCTGCTCTTAAAGCGATAAGCCCGTCCAAATCATTTATTTGACCAGACACTACAAAGACAGTATATGCATACAATTGGAGTTTACCTCCAGTGACGTGATATGAGGGAGCAATCAGCTGATGATCTTAATTTCTTAAAAGAAATGCAAAATTCATTCTTACTAAGAAGCAAGATTTAATTTTGACATTATAACGGCAAGAAGTAGTTAGAAGCATTGTAGAGCTGGAAGGTTAAAGATTTTGCTCTCTACAAGCTTTAATTCAGAAAATAAGAGAAAATATAACTGCACACGGCATTCTTTGGAGATCCAGGGCTTTCAGCAGGCTGCACCTGAAATACAAATAATCAATGCAGCTCAGGTGGGAAATTTAGGAGATTGTCAATGAAGCAAAGCAAAGCCAAAACAAAAATGTTAAGACTTTCCCAAAATTTTTAAAGAGCTTATGAGAGATTCTATGCAAGTATATCAACAGGAAATATAACACAGTACTAGTGCAAAAGTAGGTAAAATGAAAAATTAACAAGTAGACAGAAAGCGTTTAAAACCTGAACAACATTTTCAAAAAAATTCCAAAAGCAAGTTAGAAACATTGGGGAAAAACCCCGGTAAAGTTAAAAGAAAACACCAGCAAATGAAAAATTAATTTGGTGTTCAGTAAAAAGCCAAAGTAGATAGTGTTACCCCAAGTTAAAAAGGCAAGGGACATGATCTCAGAGCAGGGAAATCATAGTCCCTGTCTATATAGGGGCCCTACCTAGAAAACCATGTTAACAAAGCTAATTTCACACATTCTAAAATCAAACCCATCATAAGTGGTAGGGAGATGACTATAAAGACCCTGGTACAATCATGTATCCGTAATTCAAGGCCTCATTAATGCCCTCATCGTTGCATCCTGCACTTTGGCCACAACAACCCCATGCAACGCTACAGGCTTGGGGAGGAGTGGCTGGAGAGCTGCCCGGTGGAAAAGGACCTGGGGGTGCTGGTTGACAGCCGGCTGAACATGAGCCGGCAGTGTGCCCAGGTGGCCAAGAAGGCCAACAGCGTCCTGGCCTGTATCAGGAATAGTGTGGCCAGCAGGAGTAGGGAAGTGACTGTGCCCCTGTACTCGGCACTGGTGAGGCCGCACCTTGAATCCTGTGTTCAGTTTTGGGCCCCTCACTACAAGAAGGATGCTGAGGTGCTGGAGCGTGTCCAGAGAAGGGCAACGAAGCTGGTGAGGGGTCTGGAGCACCAGTCTTATGAGGAGCGGCTGAGGGAACGGGGGTTGTTCAGTCTGGAGAAGAGGAGGCTGAGGGGAGACCTTATCGCTCTCTATAACTACCTGAAAGGGGGTTTAGATTGGGTATTAGGAAAAATTTCTTTAGTGAGAGAGTGGTCAAGTATTGGAGCAGGCTGTCTAGGGAAGTGGTCAAGTCACCATCACTGGAGGTGTTAAAAAAAACTTGTAAACATGGCACTTTGGAACATGGTTTAGTGGGTGTGGTTGTGTTGTGTTGACGGTTGGACTTGATGATCTTAAAGGTCTTTTCCAATCTTAATGATTCTATGATTATTCAAAAGGTAGTGATGAATCAAGGACAGCACAGAAGGGGCAAGAAGGACTGAGAGTGGGCTTGAATATACTGTTACGAAAAACAGCAAAAAATGTAAAGGGTCAACATTCAAATTATTAGCAACAGACCTACATAACACCACACCATTACACTCACATCCCTCTCGACACCACCCTGTCCAATGCTTTGACTTACAAATAGACGTTGGCAAACAGAGGACTGACAGGAATAACAGTAACAATCTGAAAATCTCCTACAGGTGTAGTCATCATAGCTCTTGACTGGTGTGAGTAATAGGATCAAATTAAGATGAAAAATCAGGATGAGTCAGGAAGACTCTTTTGAGCAAAGAAACAAGAAACTTCCCTTGGAAACAAACACCACCTCCACCTCACTGGTCACGGCTTCCCCTACTAACTGTGGGATAAAGACCCAAGAAAGAAGGTAGCACTGTCCCTTCAGATTTTCCTCCACTGCCTTTCCCAAGCACAAGGATACAAATATTCTACAGCACTACTGCTGCTCTGTGAGGGACTGGGATGACCCTGAAATCCGAGAGCCAGGGTCTGGACTCCTTTACCCTCTGCCTGAGGTGGGATGCAGCAAAGGACAGTCAGGAAACATAGGAACACCCCAGTCCTGATTATTCTTCCCAAAGTACTCGGCATAATGGAGCTATGCATCAGCTTTAAGCATATATAGGAAAATAGGATTTCCTTATTCTTAAGACATTATTAACAGTATTTAGCATGCTTAAAAAAAGATATAATTTTTCCCTAACAATAATTTCAGTTTATCCTGTATTTTAGGAACTTTCAGAGTAAGTTGCACAAGTTCCCACTGCACATTATCAGCTGTACCAAGTAATGAGCTGTGTCTGTAAACGTTCCTTTAATGCAAGCTAGTTAGCCTAGTGTTGCATGTACCAAGGGTCAGCAGATATGAATGGAAGATTTAGTGGGCTTCAAATATTTTAAATAAAACTGTTATCCGGAGCTAAGCAATGTTGAATGATGCTAGTATGGTATTTTAACTTCCAAAAGAATCCAATCAGCTTTTGTGAATGCCATTGACAGAACAGCACATGATACTACAAGAGCCATTAGGAAGCTACTTCTTGAAAATGAACGATATCACAAATCACAGACAAGCCCTAGTTTTCATACGGACATTAAATACATGTAATTTTCAACTTCCCACTACTTGCACCTCCTGTAACAATTATTCTCAATTTCTTTTTGTCTGTCTCATAAAAAATGATTGCTTGTGCTTTACTTAATCCTCCACTTACATCAACCCTATTGTTCGTTTCCTTCCCTTTCATCTTCTCCACATTAATTCCCTACATCACTTTTGATCTAGCTTTTTGTTTCCTTTTTTCCCCTACAGATTCTTCCTGATGAAGAATTTACAGCCACAATGTTCATCTGACACGCATAGTGATATTTTATTGATTCGCTACTCTATTAGTTCTGTATAATGAATAGCATTATACAAAACACAAGACAGGTTGCCTATGCCTGTATCTTTAATCTTAAAAAGCAGTTTAACTGAACTTAAAAAATGCTCCATTTTATTGGTAAATATTCATATTTCATTATAATTGGAGCAGCATATGCAAGGAGCAGCCAGAGAAAACAAATATTTCCTCCTCACAGTCCAAAGAATTACTCTTTGCCATAGTGGCAAGCCAAGTAAATACAATAATTGCAATTTTCACTGCTGCTAAATAAGAAATAGAAAACCTCTCCAGGAACTCTTGTGTGGCTGTAATAAATGCCCACAGAAACAAGGTAACCTACATTAGTCATCATCCTGCAGAAAGCACGGTCCTTTTAGAACTGGAAAGACTGCAAGAAGTGGAGCAGCTGATTTTAGCAGATATAAACATAAGTTATATTTCAGATAGATGCTATATTTAATTTTTAAGAAAAAAAAATGGCATTTAGTTCAGGCAATTCTTAAAACTTAGACTTGTTCAGCATTAAGTTTTATGTTCATAAATTAAGAGCAAAACCCAAGTATATAAATCCCTCAGAAAAATATTTTACTTACCATACTATACTGTACTTACTGCAATATCATATAATGTAAGCTATATTTTGTTGACACTCAGTTGTGTCAAAACCAGTCGCCGGATAAAATCTCTGAGCAGTCCCAGAAGTAGAAGCCAGGGCTGAGGCTCCCTTTCTTTCAGCCTCGCAGCCCCATGGCCGGCCTGCAACTATGTTCCTCCTTGGGCATTGGGTCTCTGGTCTCATGAATCTTGTATTCCTTGCTGCACCAGTAGAGCTTCAACAAAAGAATCACTCCCCAATACCCAAGATCGGCAGAAAGGAGAGTGGCTGCTGGCTTTCTTGCTCAGCTCAACGCCAGTAGTGTTTGTTACCCACAGGTGGCAGTGCCAAGGTATGACCTTCAAAGGATGCAGGTGCAGAAACACCCGATCCATCGTGTGTCAACAGCAATAGGAAAGGGATGCCAACATTTCAGCCCAGGCAAGATACTGGAAACTCTTGGCATGTGCAAGTACTAGCCCTCTACACAGTTTTCACGGGGCGGGGTGGGGCGGGGAGGAGGGGGAGGGAGGGCAAATTAAGCACCTGAAGTCTTTCAGATACATTAAAGGTTAATCATGGATTTTGATGAAGGCACCCCAGGAATCAACATACTATCTGCAGACAACACTGAGTTCTTCTATAGACACAGGCTGGTTCTTTGGTAAGCACAGAGAATCATTTGTCATGTTTATAATCACAGTCACCTAAGATTAAGGCAATACTGGACAAGTTTAGAGAACTAAGCTCAACCATCCTCCCTCTGACCCAACTACCGGCTGGGGACAGTCAAATGCTCTTTCTCCAAGGAAAACTGAAAAATACTCCACTTGGGGAAAAAGATCCAAAATACAGGTTTTAGTTCTCCTCCCCTTTTCTTTTACCCGCTAGGGTTATCTTCATGAAGACAGAGCCTCTGCACCCATCACCTCTCCTAATCTACGAATTGAGCTCTCCCTGCAACATGAACACTTCATGTCTGCCTGTACAAGACAATGACTTGGCAAGGGCATCATTTGGTCTGATAAACACTGGCCACAGCACAGTTGTTGCCTAACCTCTGGCTTGGTGTTTTGCAGGCATCCTAACAGAAAAACTTTGGGGAAAGGCTGGAGAAGCAAAAGAGGGTAACTTTGTAATGGGTAAATCGAAATTACGTCTGCTGTCTTTCTAGTCAATAGGTGGTAGAATGGAAAACTGAGCTTATTTTATATTAAGAAACAGTACCAGTAAAAATCCTTCAGCACAGACAACTGAAGTTGACAAAAAAGCCTATTTTTTCTGCTTTTAAGAAAAGCCAGGAAACAAAACATTTCTGTCTACCTATCTACAACAATTTTCAAAGCAATCATACTCATAACTGCCAGCTATGAAGACTGACACACATACACACCTTTCACAGTTCACAGATGAAGTATTTAGGAAAGGTCAAAATACCTAGAACAATCAACAGGACCAGCTGTCAGTCCTAAACAGATAATGCAATGCTAAAATTCTAACACTCGATTTTTATAACTACAAAATGACAACACAATAAAGCAAAACAGATATATTTTATGTATTGATTTCCTCATCAATCTTGAAAATTTTTTGGCACATTCCTGAATAATAATTCCGTGAAAACTGACTTCAGACAGGCTCATTTGGCCACAACAGACCCCATGAGCTGGGACACTCATTATTCAGGTTTACGGTTAACTCCTGTTCTCTACAGTGAATGATCGCCACTTTTTCCATGGAGATAGTTTAAAACCTGAGGTTTGTTGGGTGGGGTTTTTTTTGTTCTGTTGTTTGGGGTTTGTCGTCTTTTTTTTTTAAGGAAGCCCTCTATTTTGCATTACAGCACCGACTAACTACAAAAATAATCAAAGCTTGTTAACATACATATAAAATGTAATTACTTGGCTGTGCATTGATCTTCACTGTAGGGAGTTTCCTTGTTATAACCACAACAAAGGTGTCTGATGATAGCAATGGCAAGTAGGACTGGGAAAAATTAATATTCAGAATTGTATTATTAATGAAAAGATACTCTCAAAAATCCCTGGAGCTTGATGAACTTTCTATCCAAGAAACTGACAGTTATTGCATTAAGTTTACAGGTCTTCTATTTGTTAATACTTGCAACTTTTGATCGTTTTGTAGCTTTGCACACCTCTTTATAAGAATCTAGTATCTTCCTGCCCATGAAGTGGGGATTGTTCAGGTTGAATTAGCTTTGATGCCATTAAGAGTGAAGTCCTGGGCATTGATATTTTCTGATACAAAGAATTTCAGCCACCTCACAATGGAAACTTTTCATATGTTTTCCTCTGCACAGACAGATAGTGTAAAACAAAGAGGGATCTCTCTTTTCAAATTCTCCAATTCTTTCAAGGTATCGAGCCATTACACCAAAAAAATCACAATACAGAATGATAGAATCTTAGAATGGTTTGGGTTTGAAGGGACCTTAAAGACCATCTAGTCCAACCCCCCTGCTACAGGCAGGGACACCTTCCACTAAACCAGGTTTCTCAAAGCCCCATCCAACCTGGCCTTGAACACTTCCAGGGATGGGGGCATCCACAACTTCTCTGGGCAACTTGTTCCAGTGCCTCACCACCCTCATAATGAAGAATCTCTTACTTATATCTAATCTAAATCTACCCTCTTTCAGTTTAAAACCATTACCCCTTGTCCTATCACTACATGCCCTTGTAAAGTCTGTCTCCAGCATTCTTGTAGGCACCCTTCAGGTACTGAAAGGCTGCTATAAGGTTTCCCTGGAGCCTTCTTTCCTCCAGGCTGAACAACCCCAACTCTCTCAGCCTTTCTTCATAGGAGAGGTGTTCCATCACTCTGATCATGTTTGTGGCCCTCCTATGGACCCACTCAAGCAGGTCCATGTCTTTCCTGTGCTGAGAGCCCCAGAGCTGGATGCAGGACTCCAGGTGGGGTCTCACCAGAGCAGAGGGGCAGAATCCCCCGCCTTGACCTGCTGGCCACGTTGCTTTGGATGCAGCCCAGGATACAGCTGGCCGCCTGGGTGTGAGGGCACATTGCCAGCTCATGTCCAGCTTGTCATCCACCAGTATCCCCAAATCCTTCTCGGCAGGGCTGCTCTCAATCCATTCTCTGCCCCGTCTGTATTTGTACTTGGGGTTGCTCCAACCCATGTGCAGGACCTTGTATTTGGCCTTGCTGAACTTCATGAGATTTGCATGGGCCTACCTCTCAAGCCTGTCCAGGTCCCTCTGGATGGCATCCCTTCTCTCCAGCATGTCGAGCACATCACACAGCTTGGTGTCATCTGCAAACTTGCTGAGGGTGCACTCAATCCCACTGTCCATGTCGACAACAAAGATGTTAAACAGCACCGGTCCCAATACCGGCCCCTGAGGAATGCCACTTGTCACTGGTCTCCACTTGGACGTTGAGCCGTTGATTGCAATTCTGAATGCAACCATCCACACTATTCCTCATCCACTGAGTGGTCCACCCATCAAATCCATGTGTCTCCAGCTTAGAGACAAGGATGTTGTGTGGGACAGTGTCAAACGCTTTGCGCAACTCCACATAGATGACGTCAGTTGCTCTTCCCTTATCCACCAACTCTGTAACTCTGTTGGAAGGCCACCAAATTTGTCAGGCACAATTTGCCCTTAGTGAAGCCATGCTGGCTGTCACCAACCACCTCCTTATTTTCCATGAGCCTTCATACAGTTTCCAGGAAGATCTGCTCCATGCTCTTGCCAGGCATAGAGCTGAGCCTGACTGGCCGGTAGTTCCCCAGGTCCTCCTTTTTTCCCTTTTTAAAAATGGGGGTTATGTTTCCCCTTTTCCAGTCAGTGGGAACTTCACCAGACTGCCACAATTTCTTAAATACAATGGATAGTGGCTTAGCAACTTCACCCACCAGTTCTCTCAGGATCCATGGATACATCTCATCATGGACTTGTGCACCTTCAGGTTCCTTAGATAGTCTCAAACCTGATCTTCTCCTACAGTGGGCGGTTCTTCATTCTTCCAGTCCCTGCCTTTGCTGTCTGTGATTTCCACAGTGTGGCTTGAGCACCTGCCAGTGAAGACTGAAGCAAAAAAGTTGAGTACCTCAGCCTTTTCCATATCCCGAGTAACCAGGTCTTCCATTTCCTTCCAGAGAAGGCCCACGTTTTCCCTAGTCTTCCTTTTATCACCAACATACCTGTAGAAGCTTTTCTTGTTGCCCTTGACATCCCTGGCCAGATTTAATTCTATCAGGGCTTTAGCTTTCCTAACCTAATCCCTGGCTGCTCAATTTCTCTATATTCCTCCCAGGCTACCTGTCCTTGCTTCCACCCTCTGTAGGCTTCCTTTTTGTGTTTGAGTTTGTCCAGGAGCACCTTGTTCACCCCAGCAGGCCTCCTGGCATTTTCGCCTGACTTCCTCTTTGTCAGGATGCATTGCTCTTGAGCTTGGAAGAGGTGATCCTTGAATATTGACCAGCTTTCTTGGGCCCCTCTTCCTTCCAGGGCTTTATCTCATGGTACTCTACCAAGCAGATCCCTGAAGAGGCCAAAGTCTGCTCTCCTGAAGTCCAAGGTAGTGAGCTTGCTGTGCACCCTCTTCACTGCCCTAAGGATCTTGAACTCCAGCATTTCATGGTCACTGCAGCTAAGGCTGCCCTTGACCTTCACATTCCCCACCAGCCCCTCCTTGCTGGTGAGAAACAGATCCAGCACAGCACCTCTGTTTGTTGGCTCCTCTATCACTTGAGAAGGAAGTTATCATCAACATATTCCAGGAGCTTCCTGGATTGCTTATGCCCCGCTGCGTTGCCCCTCCAGCAGGTATCAGGGTGGCTGAAGTCCCCCATGAGGACCACAGCTTGTGAACATGAGGCTGCTTTTGTCTGTCTATAGAGGGCCTCACCCACTCAGTCTTCCTGGTTGGGTGGCCTGTAGCAGACCCTCACTATAATGTCACCTGTCCTTGCCCTCCCTTTAATCCTGATCCATAAGCTCTCAGTTGGCTTCTCATCCATACCCAGGCAAAACTCTACGTACTCCAGATGGTCATTGACATAGATGGTGACACCCTTTCCTCATCTCACCTGCCTGTCCTTCCTAAAAAGCCCGTATCCTTCCATTCCAATGCACCAGTCATAGAAGCCATCCCACCAAGTCTCTGTGATGCCAATAAAATCATAGCCCTGCAGGCATGCACATGTCTCTAACTCCTCTTGTTTACTCCTCATGCTACATACGTTTGTATAGAGGCATTTAAGTTGGGCCTCTGATGAAGCTGATTTACTGGCTGGAATTCCTTTGTGCTGCTCTTCAGGTGCTCTCCTGCTGACCCTGTGATCCTCCTGGGCACCTATGGATGGCACTGGCACCAAACTGGTAGGAGTGGGATGAATTGAGGTTCCCCTCCCCCAGCAAGTTTAGTTTAAAGCCCTCTTCACAAGCTTGGCAAGCTTATGACTGAAGATGCTCTTCTCCTTCTCTAACAGTTGGACCCCATCAGCCCCCAGTAGACCAGGTTTCTCAAAGCGAGGCCCATGGTCTAAATCACCAAACCCCCTGGCTGTGGCACCAGTCCTGTAACCATTTGTTTTACAACATATACATTACATATACATATAGATACATTAGTATTACATTTCATATCAAATATGTGCCAATTTTTTCTTCATCACACAGTTTGTTTCCAGACAAAAGACAGCAGAATTGTCTTGTAAGTGATAAAAACTGAATATACTTTCAGTACAGACACATACTCTGTATCTATACTCTTGCGGAAGGCATTAGCTCAGTTAATAAAGCTCAAACTTGCAAAATCCTTCTTACCATTAAGTTATGTAGAAAGGAACCTTACGTCTTCAGAAGCAGAGAAAGCAGCTCAACTAGGCAGAAAGTAGAGGTTTGAAGTACTTCACTTACCTAGTTAACCTAGTTGTGAATTAGGAGAATATCAAGATGGAGTTGTATCAATAGGAATCCGGTTTAACTGCTTTTACTTTACCTGTTGCTGTGACTTTGACATGTGAGGAAATGGGGACTATTTGGAATTAATCAATTCTTTTATGTAATTCTAAACTCTGTATGTCAAACCACACCACTATTTTTTTTTTCTTGAGGTGCATCCTGCTTTATTATAGTCCTAAAAATGGTATCTATGTTTTTAGTTTGTTCATTGTAGGACCTGCACAGCCAAACACAGTTGAACTGTGACTTGTATCAACGAGTGTCTGCTGGGACATAAGCTACAGTAGGTTAGTTCCACCTTAAGTTTAGGCAGTCACAAAACTACAGTAGTAGTTTTAGGAGAAAATGTTTGTGGGTCTTATGAGTTGTTGCCAGAATTACAGCAATTACAGGGATAGCAAAAGACAGTGCCCCTACTGTCAAAGAGTAAATTTTTACTCCATTTCCAGATCTTCTATTAGAAATGAAATAGATCTCTCTAATTTTGACAGCAAATGCTTTAGCAGTAACTTTTACAGTTACAATACTACTTGCAGCAAAGGAGTCTGGCAGCCTTCCACATCCCTGGAAACAAAGCACTCTCCTTCCTCCCAAGCTTCCAAAGGCTTACGATTTTCCTGAATGCAGCCACAACATGGTTCCACTCCCCTTAATCCAGCTTCTCAGTGCAGAGTCCATTTGCCTGGGAGATCTGCCTACTTCTGGTGTGAACAGTTCACCCGCAAAGATTTCTCTCACAAGCAGGTACCATTTGTCCTTTCTTGAAATGACGCAACTGTGCCATTTACATAGATGCTGCTGCTGTGTTGTTCATCACGTTAAGAGCATACTTCTCAAAAAAAGTTTCTGAGACTTGACAATGACAGTGTGGCATCCTTCAACCCAAACCAGGTAAAGCTCCTTTTCTGATCTGGCATGAACCATGCTCTTTGCATAGGGCTGCCTGCAGACAGGCTCCCTAACATAAAAAGCTGGCAGCTCTTGCTACACATTCAGTGTGGTTTCAGCCCTAGATGACGAAAAGAATCTCCAATAAACTCATTGCTAGGAAAGCAGGAAGAGGAAAAGGAGGAGTTTTCAACTTAAATGTACTCTGACAGACCTATTTCTTCCTGTTCCCTGGACTCAAGCCAGACCACAGTAGGGGGTGTCGAGTGCGATGTGCTCTTCACATTCAACAGGGTCTTTCCTTTTATACATGCAGAGTGATGTACGGATTCTGACATTAGGCAGATAGCCACCAAAAGAGTTCTTTCAGTGATGAGGAGGGATCTCATCTTTGGCACGGAGACAGCAAAGTACACTACCTACAAGCAATTTAAAGTATTATAATGGACTTTCTTTTCATTGCCACTGAGCAATCTGGGGAGAACTGAAAAAAGATTGTAACTCAGGCGTGCTTTAACTAGGGTAGGCGTATATACTTTTTGATATGGAATTGCACAGCTCCTACAAGACCTTGCACATTGAAGCACTTCAGGGGAAAAACCAGTTTGTTTCTGTGGCGAGAAACCCTGAGCAGGCTTTTCCTACAAGACAAGCACACTTCTGATCGATGAGGTAACGTGTGCCAGACAACCAGCGCTTCCTCAGTGAGAAGAGAAAGGCTTCGGTATCATTAGAATCCTTGTACGAATCAGCAACCAATGACCAGTTAAAAGAACATTTAAATATTTTCTCATGCAATTAAAACCGCTGACCACCTATTTCCAGTAAAATGGGTAACAAAGTTATAAAGCTGCATGTACCATGAAGTTTCAGTAACAGCACAAGAATTTTAGAGCTTTCCATTATCCTAATAAGCCCTTTCATTGTGTTAGATATCTGTCAATAGCTTACGTCTATAAAAGCCACATTTCTTGTCATGCAACATAATGCAGAACGATTTAATAAAACCATAATACTACCCTTAAATTTACAGAAATAAAACAAAAACCTCAAGCCCAATAAAAAAATGTTATGTCTTATCCCTAGTGTTGCAAAAATCAGTTCTTTAAAAGTAAAACATACTTCAACCACCACTGTTAGTCCAACAAATATTTCTTAGCCTTGGATGCATGCAATCAAAATGGAGATTATCCCTACTATTTTAAATGCAGATGCCTGACACTGGAACAAGGAGAAAAACATCCTAGTTTTCCACAGCAGACTGCGCTAATGATAAAGTTCCCATATAAGTTAAAGGACAGCATGCAACTCGGGGCAGAATTCCTACAGCACTGAAGCTGAAGGTTTTCTAAACCCAAGAGATTGTTTACACAAAACATATTTCCTTAGAAAGGCCAAAAGGTGCAACCAGAGAAAGAAGAAAGAAAAGAACGCAGAAAGTCACAGTTCTCCTTGATTGAGAGGTTTAAGATACTATGAAACAGTAATAATGCTATGCTTTTTTAATAACATGCTAACATATGATTAAATAGGATGCATACATTTATAGAAGTGTGCTCTTAAACACATACACCAAAAATCTAAAGATAAAAATGCAAGTGTGAATATCCATGTAAAAATCATGCAAGAGGCATCAATGTACAGTACTGACACAAACAGAACGATCCCTGCCTTTCCTTTCTTGCAAATCACATATCTTTATCATCAGCAAAAAATTAAATTACAACATTTAAAAGAAACCAGATAGTTCCATCATGCCCTGGTGATCACCACATAAGGAAACCGTTCATTAAAGGAGTCCTTGCCTACATAACCCATTTCATTCCTTCAAATCAAATGCTGTAAGCCAAGATGGCTACTTGCATAGGTAAAGACCACCCACAGATGTGCACTGTAAAGCCATATCGAAGCAATATGTGGAACTCTCCTTGTGTGTTTTTGCTTTAGCAGAAAATAATGAACACCCTCTTTGTAAACAACAGTTATATGAAAAGCATCATAATAGAGAGGCCTTAATTCTGTATTTACAATGTCCTTAAACTTGGGAATAGACATTTTAATCTTTGTAATTCTCCCTGAAATTAATTGTTTCTAAAAGGAAGTATACACCAGTTAAATGAATGTGTCTTTACCTTTTTGCTTAAGCCAAACAAATATTTAAAGCCTTCAGTGGGAGAGGATAACAGGCTAATACATGGTACTGGTACTAGAGGAGTCATTCAAAGTATAAAGCGCAGTGTAGAAAAAAAAAAGAAAAACAAAAAAGAGAGATACCTGTTGGGGAAGGTGACAAGTAGCAATAAAGGCTGGCAAACTCAGCTGGAAATAAAGCGTACTTTACAGGTGAAAGGCTCAGACATCTCTTTTCTTCCCGATGTTAATTTTCTATGTGCTTTGCACAGATTGGCATTTAATGTCATTACTTAACAAGAAAAAGATTTAACATAGTAAGATATACTCAGAGATTATTCCAAGTCATGAAGCTGTATCTAAGCCTTACTGTTGCCAAAGTCACCTGTGCTTTTTATTTACTCTAGACATTTCTTAGGGCTAAGACCAAATTGCAAAGTTTGCACTGAGCTTTCTTCAGTACTGGCACCAATGACAGGCACCACTAATACAGGTTCAGAGCCGGAGTGATATATTCCAGCTCAAATGCAATGCAGGCTAGTGCTGTTTTAACAAAAACAGAAAAAAACAACAATAGTTTAATTGAAAAATCCACCAAACTATGTCATGTGGATTAAAACAATTCTTGATTTAATATTTTAATGACATAATGTGGCCTAAATGAGAGAGAAAACACAACGTTATGAGATTTCTGAAGAAATAATATGTCAGCCCATGTTGTTTTTAATTCCGATCTAGAGAAGATGAATGATACATGCTCTAAAATTCTAATCTTAAGTAGTGATATATGCTGGTAATTAGGAAAGCATACAGCAGAGATGAAATATAGCCTAGAAGACCAAATGAGAATTTATACTCTGAGGTAATTTCATCTGTTAATCACTCCAGCTAACGGCACCAGAAGTAAACTTGCTAAAATGGTAAACTAATGGAGACCATTAAAAAATTCCACCTGAATAATAAAAAAATTACAGCACATATCCACGGAAAAAGCTAGGCAGATTCACTAAAACAGATTAATAGTTCCAAATGACTGAAAAATGCCAGAGTTGTGTGTAACACTGAACATACTTCCTACTGCCATTTTCCAAATAATTTCCCACCTATTCTGGAAAGCATTACTAATGTTGAACTTTCAATAGCTAAGGGTGTGCCCCAGAAACAGCTTCTGTTGGGAATGAGAATTGTTCAACAGATTCAGAAGATCCCACTCAACAATGCTCCTAAAAGCATTTATTCTTAAGGCCAGATAGCACTTCAGTTCTTTCAAGCACATTTTTACCAAGCAAAACCACATATTGTGAATTGGGATTTATGACAAATTACAATAAACCAAGTAATGAGTATTCGTACTTCACAGGGTCAGCCTGAGCAACTTTAAATCACCTTTGGTTCAGTTTGGATTGCAGACGTATCCAACACAATGTCTCAACATGATCTGATCTCACCATGGACTTCGGCTGGGTAGACTGACAAGACAGATTGATTGAGATTGACAATGACCATCCCTTGGCCCTCTCTCCTCCTTTCCTATTAACTCCCCTATTTCAGAAAGTTTTGCTTTGCCAAGGCTGGGAAAAATCCATCAGCTGTGTACGGGAGGGGTCTATTTCTCTCTGTTTTATTGTAAGAGTTGCTGCTGTGTTGTTCAAGGGCATGCTATTCTGGCTAGTTTTGTTCTTGGTTTGTTCAACTGTTAAACAAAGGACGCCCAGGCTCTCGGTTTCCTGAGATTGGGATATGCTCTCTATTTCTAGCCTTCTCTTCATTTATTGCTGTGTCACGGTTTAACCCCAGCTAGCAACTAAGCCCCACGCAGCCACTCACTCGCTCCCCCCACGTTGGGATGGGGGGGAGAATCAGAAGAGTACAAGTGAGAAAACCCGTGGGTTGGGATAAAGGCAGTTTAATAAGTAAAGCAAAAGCCGCGCACACAAGCAAAGCAAACCAAGGAATTCAGTCACCACTCCCCATGGGCAGGCAGGGGTTCAGCCATGTCCAGGGAAGCAGGGCTGCATCACGCGTAACAGTTACTCAGGAAGACACACGCCATAAATCCAAATGTGCTCCCTCCTCTTCCTTCTTCTTCCCCCAGTTTTATATACTGAGCATGATGCCATGTGGTATGGAATATCCCTGTGGCCAGCCTGGGTCAGCTGTCCTGGCTGTGTCCCCTCCCAGCTCCCCATGCACCCCAAGCCTGCTCACTGGCAGAGCAGCATGAAAAGCCGGACAGCCCTTGACTGCTTAGTAACAACCCAAAACATAGTAACTTATCAACATTATTCTCATACCAAATCCAAAACACAGCAGTATACCAGCTATCAGGAAAAAAAGCCCAACTATCCCAGCCAAAACCAGGACAAACTGTTATCTTCAAACAACAAAATTGATCTTCACTCTTGCTTATTGTCTACTAAGTGTTCAAGGCCAAGTTGGATGGGGCTTAGAATAACCTGATCTAGTGAAAGATGTCCCTGCCCATGGCAGAGCGGTTGGACTAGACGATGTTTAGAAGTCCCTTCCAACACAAATCATTCTATGATTCTATTATGCTGACTGGCCATCAGCTAATGATGGCCAATGATATGGCTACACCAAAGTGTAGCTTTCCTTTGAAAGTTCAGATGATAAAATTAATATAAAAGAACCTAAGCTACTCAAAAGTATGTTTGTTTTAAATTAACAATATGCAAACATCATCAAAATAAAGACACCAGTTTAACCATATACACTTTTCATTAAACTATCTCCCTCCTTCCCTATCAGCTATGAGAAAAAAATAAATTAAAATGGCACAAACTGTGCATGCAAACTACTCTGTTAGCATGAAACAGCTGGGCTGCTCCAACAGTGACAAAGAGGTCACTGTGTGAAAACACACAGTGATTACGGCAATAAAGGAAAACAGCTGATAGAGGTTAGATGGTGGAAACAAGAGGGCAGCCACAACAGAAAGACAAGGTTGGAATGAAGGCAGAAGGAGCACAGGAGCAGCGGAAGAGCCTGCCAAAAGGCATGGGTCTGGGACACGCAGCTATGGCATGAGGGGGAAGAGCCTTAGTGCCAAAGTTGTCCAACTCCTCCCATCATCACACTGTACTTTCAGTTTCTCACAACTCAGATGAACTTTATTTAGGCTGAACAGTCATTTACAAGTGATTTCAGAAAGGGAAATTTCAAAGAGAAATATGCAGCCATTTCTGACAGAACAAGAATACATTTTTGGCCACATTACTAAATTGTATTGACTTTTCTATGAAAGGCTGCAACATCTCCTTTATGATTTGGAACAGAGGCTTGAAAATCTGCCTGGGACATGAAAATGTTGCCATGCACCTCTACCATCCTCCCGCAAACTGCATAACTCTGGATGAGTTCTATGCATTCCGAAAAACAAATCCTATCTATTTATCTCTATTTGTAGATCACCACACTTCACAGCTACATTTCTCGAAGATGCTTCCTTGTATTTAACACATACCAGCCCAGGGCTGAACATGGCTTTCCCTGAAATTGTGCTTCTGGATTGCAGAATACCAGGTCAAGTATAAACCTAATAAAACTGTCATCTCTCTGGTTGCAATGCTTACTCCTGCTAGGGCCGAGCACCAAAGGAAGAAGCAACAGTATAAACAACCCACAAGCAACAAACACTGGACACTGAGAGCCCCACAACTGGAGAAAGCAGACTGGAACGAAGATTGGAAATGTCAGTGAAGGAAGTACAGAAAAGATGGACAGGAAAATTGGGAGCAAGAAGTAAGGTGTAGAGGACTCACTGAGCAAGAAGACTAAAAATGGAGAAAGGAAATGGCAGTGGTAACAGAAACACATGAAACCTAATTCAGAGAACAGAACAGATGGAAGCATGCACTGATTGTGCAAGGAAGAAGGGGCTAGAAGCATAGGACGAAGGAAAAGACAGAACTATCTAAGGAGTGAGAGAGTTATCAGAGAAAAAGGACTAGCCAGACAAATAGTGAGGTAGAAGAAACAGGACAAGCAAAAACAATGCTGAGGCCCTAGGAAAAGAAAATGGAAATGAGGACCAATGCATGGATGAAAGCCTGTATGCCTGTGGAGCAGGGCACAGCTACATGGGAGAAGGTCCTGTAAAAGAGAACCAAGAGTGATTGCTAAGTGATGTGGAAGTCCAAAGGGAAGACTCAGACTGTCCAGACAATGAGCATGGACCAGGCAAGAAGGCTGAGGGGTAGAAACTAGGACTAGCCAGAAGAATGAAACCAGAACAAAGAGACAAGCTGGGAAAAATGCAGGACTTGAAAAATGACACATTAGTAGCAGTGAGCAAAAAGAAGCAAACATGCAGAAGGCACAACCTTTGAATGCTTGACCATCCTTTAGGAACGGAGTCTGGAATAAAACTCAAATTCCTGAGCTTTATTGCTCATTTCTATTACTGTGCTGTGCAGAAAATGGCAGTCTTACCAGCAATTACACTCCCAGCTCACTGCAGAGGTTCATGCAATGACCTTAATGGATCTAACCCAGCTAACAAATCCTCGGAGTATCAACATTACATTGCAAAGCAAATGGGGGGGGGGGGGGGGACGGACGGACACGGACAAACAGAGGGAGAACTATTACATAAGAACATAGGGAGTTCTCTCTCTCACACACAGAGTTGCTAAATTCAGATACTTCATGCGAATGGGAATATCACAAACTGATAAAATCTGAGATATGAAGCACTATCTGGCTTTATCTCCTTTGTATACGTATTTTAAACAGATCCAAATGCTGTGGATGATACTCATTAATGAAACTAGTCTCCAAATTGTTCAGGTAGGCTTACTGAATGCTACTCAAGTCTTAGCCCACAGATAGAATTATTGTTTTCTTCATCATACTTTTCTTGTCTCCCTTGGCACGTAGTATTTCACTCTCAGAGAGACATCAGTTATTTTCACTGTATTCCCATCATCTCACACCATCTACTAGATGTGAGAAATCAACAGATTACAGTTTAAGAAGACCATACTAAATAGATGGTGCACCTGTAACCTGATACAGCAGAGTACTTCGCTTTATAACTTTAAATATTCTGATAGCAGTGATCTCCCCAGCAGCTGTAAGCATTCAGCATTTCACTGACTGATTCCAGTGCAAAGTTTGAGGCCCAGAGAATGAAGACCATACAGAACTGACTGCATTTAGAAAGTATGGTTTCAAAAATTTGGCTAGCACCTCCGAAAGACTTTGGCAGAGGCAGAGTTAGAAGTCAGCACACAGCCCCCTCTAACCACAAGACTGACTTTTCTCTTCCTCCCATCCTACGTTGCCTCCCTTTACATTTCCACAGCAAATGAAACAAAGGTCTATAGACAACAGTCCCCATCACTATGCAAACTATGGGTAACACCCAGAGCTGGCCTATATACCACACTGAACAGCAAAGGGATTCTGCATTCAATCTCATAGTTAATGCTATTGCAAAACGCACACCTGACATCTGGCATTCCTTAAATCTGAGTGATTCTGGAACTGCAACAACCACCTTTGAAATAAAGACTGGTGCGTACAATATTACCTGAAATAATTGTAGTGTTATGAAGCTATACCTCTATTTTGGTTTCCAGTTGATTTCAGTTTTTTGTATGTCCTCGAGATCTGTAGATTTTCTCTGGAAAATGAAATAAACCATTGGCAGTAGGTTATGACTACTTTAAATCAGGTTCCTTTTTTTTATTCTTTATATGAGCCACAGACAGTGATGCAATTAATTTTTAATAATTTAAAATCATTTCCCTCTCCCTGCATTCACAACAGCCTTGTTCTTTCTTAACCCTTTCAATAACAGTACCTTTCGCCAGATCTTGGAAGGAAAAAATGCAAAATGCATAACAAAATGCACTGTTCATTTGTGAGTCCCTCCTCTGAATCCCCACCACATACTCAACTTCTGAACCCACTGCGTGGTCAGTATTAACCAAACATATCAAAATTCCTTTAAATTTTATGAAAACAAGAAGCTGCACAGAGAACGAGTACCCCCATTCAGCTCTTTGACAGACAAGGACCATTTCATCGTCACCCAGCAGCTGGGCTGGCCAACCTGTAAGGTGAGTGACTACACAGCAGACCCAGACCTGCTTTCTGGCAGGACAAATGTGGAACATGAAGCCTCCTGTGGACAAGCAGAGGATTTAAGGAAGGAGGGTGACAAGGTGAGAGGCAAGTAGAGGAAATGACCAGGTGAAGCTAGGGGCAGGAAGAAGTACTGCAGTGAGTTTCCTAGTAGACACACAAGTTTGCTGTAGTTACTGATGTGGACAAGTAACAGGGACCCAAGAGACAACCTGCAAACAGCCAGTTCCACTAATGCCAGACTGCTCACAGCCCATCATGCCACCCAAGACATTATGCAGTTAACTGAGCATCCAGTGCTGCAGGGATCTTGCATTTCTTCAAGCATCTAAGAGACACTCTTCTCTCATATCAATGTGTCCTAGGTGCCACCATCTGAGGCAGTTGGGCAGAAACCTAATGCAGTTCAACAGGGTCCTGCACATGGGTCAGGGCAACCCCCAGTATCAGTACAGGCTGGGGGATGAGGGGATTGAGAGCAGCCCTGCCGAGAAGGACTTGGGGGCACTGGTGGATGAAAAGCTGGACATGAGCCAGCAATGCACACGCGCAGCCCAGAAGGCCAACTGTATCCTGGGCTGCATCAAAAGCAGCGTGGCCAGCAGGTCGAGTGGGGTGATTCTGCCCCACTGCTCCGCTCTGCTGAGACCCCACCTGGAGTCCTGCATCCAGCTCTGGAGACCTCAGCACAGGAAAGACATGGATCTGCTGGAGAGGTTCCAGAGGAGGGCCACAAAACTCAGAGGGGTGGAACGCCTGCCCTATGAAGAAAGGCTGAGAGAGTTGGGGTTGTTCAGCCTGTAGAAGAGAAGGCTCCAAGGAGACCTGCTTGCAGCCTTCCAGTGCTTAAAGGGGGCCTATAAGAAAGACGGGGACAGACTTCTTGGCAGACCCTGTAGCAATAGGACAAGGGGTAATGGTTTTAAACTAAAGAGGGCAGATTTCGACTAGACATAAGGAAGAAATTTTTCACACTGCAGGTGGTGAACCACTGGCAAAGGTTGCCCAGAGAGGTGGTAGATGCCCCATCCCTGGAAACACTGAAGGTCAGGTTGGACGGGGCTCTGAGCAACCTGATCTAGTTGAAGATGTCCCTGCTCACTGCAGGGGGGTTGGACTAGATGACCTTTAAGGGTCCCTTCCAACCCAAACTATTCTATTATTCTATGACTGCCCTTCCTTTGATGACAAAGAGAAGGGGTGAATGGCAATCGCCAGAGGCAAAACCAGCTCAGCTACATTGCTGGGGAGCAGAGAAGTACAGCCAACACAATCAGCCTGTTTCTGCAAAGTGATCCCCCTTAGTCTAAAGGACATCATGACTGCAAAGCAGCCAGTGGGGAACAAAGGCAGAGCATCTGTCACCTTGTCTTCCTTCCACTCATTTTCCTTAAGCATCAACCATAGCAGCATCTGAGTATCATTCACTGAATATTTTACACTCATCAATGAGACATTTATCACTACAGCTTTCATGATATTCTTTGTTGTAGAGGTGTCACAACATGGTACAAAGCAGTACCACATGAAGGTGTGCGTGCCAGCTCTAAGGAAGTTAGTTTAACTAGGAGCAGTACAGTTGCATTAACGCAGCACTGCCCAAACTAGGTTAGTCAGCATAGGTTCCTTTGCACCATACTGAACTGTGCCATGTAAACGTATCCTAAACAGGGAACAATACAGAGTACAATGCCTCTTTGGTCACTACTGTATATAAATAATAAATAGGAATGCTATCCATTGATGAGCCTGATCATTTGTACCTCTAATTTTCTTTTTCATCCTCCCACAACCCAGGTGCCCAGGTTTTATTAGAACATCCTGCTTGCATTCAAGTCTTCCCTACAACGAGCTTAATAGCCAGACGTACAGCTGTCCCACTAGTCTCGTATAGCAAGATCTATTCCACAGATCTCTGACTTCTACCAATACCCAACACCGATACTGAATGAGCTCTCATGAACAAAGCTATGTTTTCTTAATAATAACAGTTGTATAAACATAAGGTCTTCTCAGTTAAAGGGAAACCAACATCAAAAAGCAGTAAAACATGGAACTCTAAACCCTTCTTTCTTTGAAGAAACACGTTTGAAGCGAGGTGTTTCTAGTTATGGGTGAATGAAATGAGAATTCAGCTGCAACAAACGGACATCCAGTCCGTATGAAAGACTAATTAGATCCATCTGAGAAGCTGTGTCTAAAACTGCCTCACATATTTCAAAGGAAAGCTCTTCTAGTCCATCTTTTGAGAGGACTACATCAAAACATTTAGTCACAGCTGACGCACATCTATCCACTACAGCAGCATTATTTTTCATAAGCCATAAAAGCTACATTCAAGTAATGTTAATAGTCTGGCTTACTTAAAAATTAAATTAAAAGGCAGAAAAAAAAGCAAAAGAAATTTAGAGCTAAGAAAGCAACTCAAAGCAGCAACAACTTTATAGTTCCCCCCTATACTAAAGCATCAAGAGATCCCAAAGTAGTGTCATTTTGAATATTAAATGTGCTGAGATTTGCTCAGAGAACAGAATTAAGATGAAACACCATCCAGGAGCTGTAGAGTTAACTATGGCTTTTGTGGTAACAAGCCAGGCTCTTAACATTACATTAGCATGCTTTTAAATGTAACTATTGCTACTGATGAACCAGCAGGAGGAGCTCACAACATTTTTTAATCTATTCATTCTACAAAATTTGGGGAGGGGGGTTGGGAAGTTGGAGGGGTTTCTGAGAGCAGGAAGGAGTTGGCTGGGCTTTTTCTTTTCAGTTTTGTTGGATGCAAAATCAATGGTAAGGAAAAGCATCCAAGTGATGCTCATGTAAATGTTGTTTTTAGAAACTAGAAAATAATGATATGAATATTGTGGTGCAGGATCTGAAGTGTGCATGGCACACACATTAATTGAAGACAACACCCGTGCACCAAAGAGTTTTCAGTCTTGCACCAAAACACCACAGAAGGACTGGAAGGGCGGCAGGACACATTAAATGCTGTTATGCCAGAAACACGACTTTCTGAATAAAGAAAATGGTATGTTATTGCTCTGTATCATTACAGATATTTAATTTACATTTCAGTTTCTTCTTCACTGGAATTCCTGGAATCACTGGATGATGACCCGAGGCAGAACATAGTATCCATTTTCACACCACAGGAATTCATCCTATAAAGCCACCTGTGTGGGTACAACTCTTCATTAGGTAATTTAGAATTAATCATTGTAAAAACCTAGCTCCTTCCTTGCCTTCTAAGAACTATGCTTTAAAACAATGAATATAAGTCTGATCCTAATACAAGGAAAATAAATACCCAAACCGACCACATTTGCTTTTCAACTATTTCACATTCTAGCATTTCAGACCTTTCATTAGATTTTCTTTTTAAACATTTCTTGTAGGCTACCTATCAGTGCCAGACCATATGTTACTGTGAGTTTTGTAGCAGAACTACGAATGTCCAAAAACTACTATAGCCAAGCTATTACTCTGCCCTGACATAGCGGGGAAAGCATATTTAAAACTACACAATTGATTCATTACTTTTCATGTCATTTTTAGTTCAGAACCTTGTAGATATTTTCTCTATATGCTTATGGAGTACTGTGTGAATAAACTAATCTGAGATATACAAACCCACACCAAAAATCTCTCTTTACAAAGAAAACATGCACCTATTGTACCAGTCCCTTACACATATTTACTGCTAAACCAGTGTGGTATTTGAAAAAACATGCAAACCAGATACACTCTGCTTCTCTTTTCGCTTAGTACACAAGTATACCTAATACAAGTACATACAAATATTACATGAGTATACTTGATATCTACCCAAGCATTTTTACCTCTCTCTCATCTAACATGTCCCAGCATCTAAATTCTCTAAGAGACTCAATGCAGCAGGGTGGAAATGCATACTAGAAACACTGAGTTCACAAGATACTGAGGCCAAGGCCCCTTTCATTTAAAAAACACAATGTCAGCAGCCACAGAAACATAGCAATTAAAGCACTTGCCCACAGAGTCAGAACACAAGGATCAATGCTCTCCTCAGATTGAAGGGTTCAACCGCACACTGCTTGTCTCCCAGAAGAAACTGTCCCCCCACCCAGCAGGGTAGGATGGGGCAACTTCTACCCTGCCCACAGAAATCCGCCGCTGTACAGAAAGGAATGCAGGATCCGTAAAGCCACAGAGCCAGTCAACAAGAGCTCTACTCCAGCCCAGTGATAACGGTAGTGCTTTGCAAGGGTGGAAATCATGGGTTCAGCTCTTGCTACAGGGCTAGCTTATGCATATGGCATTAAAATGCTCTTGTACAAAACACGTCAGTCTTACAAACGCAAAATGCTTTGGATTTGAACTCAAATTAAAAGAATAAAAGTAGGCACACAACCTATAGAACATATAGGTCCTATAGGAATACAACCTATAGAAATTGGTAACAAAGAGTTTTGTCTGCACAACTGCATGTGCACTGCAATAGAGAATTCGGGTGCTCCTGCACATGTGAAATAAAAACTTGAAAAAAGGCAGGAAAAGTTTTCTGCTTACAGCTCTAAGGATTATCTAATTTATCTTTCCCCTCCACTTGTGCCTTTACATGTGCACTATCCCTTCATTCAAAGCAACACAGGAGATTGCTATTCCAATGTATTTTATTCCATACATATAACAACATAACATATTTAACATTCTGATATATAACAACATCTATTTAGAACTAGAATGACCAGAAAAATCTTCATTTACTTCTGCTAGGTATATACGTCAATTTATACCGCTAGTGGCTACCTCTCTTTATTGTTTTAATTCCTACAGGTATTTGCTTTTCAATCCTATTAATACAGCCCTCATTTCTTTTATATGACCAATGTTATACATTATTATGTGCCTGAAGCATACCAGAAATGTAAAATACTAGTAACATGAGAATCAATAAAATATCAGAATTATTAACCTGATCATTAATTTTATACTGATAGGGCTGTGCAACATTATTCTACTTGGACTACTGGAAAGATAGAACTTAATATGCACTGAATTGTGATGCTGCTCCATTCACATTTGTGTTTAAGGAATTAAATGTGGACTAAGTTTGCTTACAGCAACTTGCTACATCATTGCTCTGATTTTACATTATACTATTTGTTTTTACACTTGATGCTTTGCATACTTCAGCTGCATCTAGTTTGATTTTTGGGTGATATTTCTTTTTAAGCATTTTTCCTCCTCCTGAAGAGAATTTACAAAACAAAGAAAATATTTCCCAAAGTAATTTTAAAATGAACTTACCCCTCAGTCACAAAATCTACAGCAAATACATACAGCAGAGTTCTCCTAATTAAATTTTATTCATTTTCATTTGCAGTCAAAGCTTAATTAAAACTAGGTATACACGAATTCACTAAATTAAAGCATACAAGTAACTACTTATCTACTCTGTGCTGATGATATTCAAATATCATCATATGTATTCAAATAATGACGACAGCAATGCCTTAGATCTGTATTTTATGATCTCGTATAGGTTCTCTCGAAAATACTAAGAGGTACATAAGCCAATTTTCCACCTACACAGATACCTAATAAATTCTTTACTTCCTGTGAAAAAAAAAATGGAAAAAAACATTGCTTTTGCCTAAAAATTAAGAGCATTCCTTAATCGACTTCTCATTGGGCTGAACAAGCTTCATAAATTTTTCAAAGAGATTTCATTTCTCTATTTATCTGTTCTTAAAATTTGCATTTAGGAAGTGATCCAATATTTTGTGAAAACGGTAGCCTATTCTAGTAGCAATCTGAAATAAGTAATTAAGTTTTCTCTACTCCTCTTATTCAGCATTTGACCTATACAGGTCCCTCTGGAAATATATCAAATTTCCATTTGCTCAAAGTAACTTCTGAACTATTTCACCTTACGCTTTTTTAAAAAAAATAAACAACTTCCATTCACCACAACTTCAATGATAAGAAGCTACTTTATAACTGAAAACATCTGGAAATTCTTTGTCAACTGAACAGATGAGGCTAAGTGGTCTGGGAAGGTATGCATCTACTATAGAGATGAAGAACTCTGCCAGAAAGGGCTGTTTTCAAACATGAAAAAGGAGAATAACAACAATTACTTGCAGAGAAATCACAAATCTGCACTAAATAATTCTTAAGACAGAATTCCTGTATTATAACAAAGAATCAGAAAACAGATTATGCAGAAAAGGTTTTCCAAAATGCAGTTTATTCCATAAAATACAGCTACAAATTCCTCACTGAGCTAAAATTAGGTCCTCAACGTACACATAGAGCAATGAACTTCAAACAAAAAGAAACATGACTGTGTCTCCTGAAGTGTAATTACTTACTGCTGGTATTTATCACTTGAGCCTTTGGATTCATCCACTGCTTTTGTGAAAGCAGAGGTGTAACCAAAAATCATGATGACCCATCCCTTTTCTACCACCCCCTCCACCACAAAAGTATAATACAAACTGTTTCTTAGTTGCCTAATTTGAGTGACATTCATAACAGAAAAAATAAAACTGAAGAATATTGAAGGAAGTAAGGAGGGTGGGTTATAGCAGTGAAAAGATTGCACTACAGTCATGTAATTATTTATCTTTCATTCTTTTGTTGAATGAAAATTATACAGTGGTGGATCTGAAAATAAAAATAAACTGAACTTTATTATTGAATACGTGGTCCAGAGTATTTATGTCTGCCCTAGCTTAGGCCACTTACATTCTTTGCTACTATTTTTATTATACATTTTAAGTGTATCACCTACATGAAATCCATCCACATTGCAGAAGGTTGGTTCACAGCTGCCTGTGGCACCAAAGCCCTACACACACCAGTGGCTAGGGAGCTGCCCACAAAGCAGCTGAGGAGGGCAGCTCCCACCCAGCACACCATTAGCAAAGGGACTCCGCACTGGCTGTGAGCAGCCAGGAGTGGAATTCTGCAAGTAGGCAACAAAGCCACCATCACACGGATCCAGAGCATCCTTGGTGGCTGACCTCTGGCTTTGAAGGATCAGTTTGGTACAGTGAAAGGAAACCACACAGCTACCAGGTTTGCTCAATATATGTAGGTTCCCATTTGCTTTTGTCTCTCCTGCCCTTTGGTACTCTGCAGAACACTCAAGCTTTGTAAAGAAAGAACAGACTCCAACCTTCATCAGCAAAACTGGATCATGTCTTTGTATCAATGAAATCATAAAATAAACAAATTTCATAGCCTGACTGGCAATCGAAAAGGGCAAGATGAAAAAGATTCCTGTCTGAAATGGAACTAAACAAAAGGTTCCAGAGTTTGGTGGAGGGATGCTCCTGGGCCGTTTGTTGCTGTTTTACATTAGTCCGATGTAAAGGAGGGTATTCTTCCTTCAAATTCTATTGTAGTAGTAATCTTGATTGTAATATCTTTAACTCCATTGATGAGAGGAAAAATTTTAGGCACAAGAAAAATATTAATCAAAGCCCAGAATCTGACCATCTGTCCTCCAAAGAACTAAATGGGTATAGATGACAAGCAGTTAGCTTAAAGATTCTTCTAGAAATTAATGTATAGGACAAAGAACAAAGAAAAAAGAATAAATTACATTTACGTGAATTTAATTGGCAAGTTCTCGGTACAGTACGCAAACAAGCAGATCTCAAAGTTGCTACATTTTAATTCTCATGTCAGGTCATTAGAAACTTTTAATTGTGAAAGTGTTTGTTATGTTGATAGGGTATCACCAGAAACAACTGTCCGATACTGAAAATTCTAGTACACTAATTTTATACAAACTTAAGTACTTTCATATATGTTGCTAGCTTCAGAACAACAATAGAGCTATTTCCACTTTAAAAGAAAAAGTATCCAATTAGGATTCACAAACGACTTTAACGTCTACTGGAAATAAGAGAACTAATATTTTTGTTTGCACTGCTTCAGGCAGATAGTATTGCTCACACTTGACCACTTATCTTTTAAGTCCTTCAGTTTGGGGAAGGAAGACCTCTGAAGTAGCCTAAAGCCAGCTTGCATCAAGGACCTCTGTTACAAATAAAGTGGTAAAAAACAGATGGTTACGAAAAACTCAAAATCCTGAAAAATAAAGAGCAGCGAAGAGCAGTTAACACTGTACAATTCATTAAGATTCTCATGATAAAAGCAGAAAACCACAGATGACCCATAGACCGAGATGCTGACGAATGATCTGCTCGCAAACAGCGGGAACCATGGAGAAGCCTGCTGCTCACACTCCCTGCACAGAGAGCAGAGCACTGCACACTGTGAGGTGGTGAGGTTTCGGCTGGTGAGAGTAGAAGAGTTAAGGAAAAAAGAAAGGAGTCACTGTTGGAAGAGTCCCAGTGGTAAACAAAGTAAATCAGGATGCGAATACTGCTGCTGCAATGCACAGTTTGCAGCAAGAGCAAACTTCTGAAGGGGAATGTGAAGGTGGCCCTCCCACTGGGCTATCTAAATGCACCACAGATTCAGCTATCTTTGTCACAAGCCACAAGGGGACACAACCCACAAAGTCAGGAGCCCGTGTCACACCAACTTAATAGCAAAAAGTAAATGCAGAACTTCAAAAAGTGAGGCCTGTGTTTCAAAGCAAAGTTAATAAAGAAAGCTTTGAATTTCCCCCCCCCTTTTTTTTTATGGTATTTTATACCTTCTGATCAGAAACAAGATTTCTCGTTCCTAGTCTTAGAACTTCAAAGAAAAGCCAAAGGCAATTGTTTTTTGTTGTAAAGCTTTGAATAATAATTTAGAAGATTTTTGACTGTGCTGTATTTATTATATTCTCTTGTCTGCAGCACAATCACAGAACCACCCCAGCAAAAAGACAATTATTAATAAAGAATAGCATGTCCTCTGCTATTTATCCAGTAACAATGATAAATAAGTGTAACTCTGAACAACCCTGGTATTCAAAAACAATTACCTGCTTTTTACAAACCCAAGCTCAGGAGTTAATTTTAATATACTATACCTCATGGTTTACGTGAGATAGACCTCTGGTCACAGTGAAATACACCGACTGCTGTTTATTTCACCAGCTAAGGAATTTTCCAGATACAAATAAATAAGGAATTATTTCTCCTCAAGTATATAGGCTTGGGTAGGGTAGAATCAGAATGCAAAAGCTTCTGTCACCAATTCCTCTAGCTCAACCTTTAGGGCACACAGCCTGTCCTACCTGGCACCCCTACTTCCTCCCTGGTGCTTATGCACCCCTTCACCCCTGACGCTGGGGGTGCTCAGCTCCCCAGGGGGGCTCCTGCCTCCCTGTCTAGCAGTGGAAGGTAACAACAGCAGCATACTGCGGGGATGCACAGACATGAGCAGGAACCTCCACATTTGTCGTTTGTTATTGTTTGAATAACAAACAGAAGGACTACAAATCAGACTCCATATATGCCTTGTTAAACTGGGCTGTAACGCAGTAACTGTTTAGCAGTCCCATTTAAACAAAGACTGTGGTATAGGTCGGAATGATTTTCTGTATGTTAAAATGATAAACCAGCAGCAACAGCATTGCATGTTCAGCATCCTTTCTCAGAGTTCATACCTCCTGGAGAAACACAGTGCAGTTTACAACCCCGCTGCTCAGCTGCAAGTAGAATCTAGGACTGACTCATACGAGCTTGTATGTTCAGTTACCTTCACAATCAATAGAGACAAGAGCGTAAAAGGCTGCTTAGGCCTCCTCTGACTGAATTACTGAATTACGTAAGCAAGTATAAGCGAGAGCCTAGGTAAATAAATGAAACTGAAATAAATCTCTCAAAAAATACTTGTGCACATACGCGCACAAGACGTATGCCTGTGTAATTAGTTGTGCTAAGCACAACTCCTAGTTCAAGGAGGTCCAGCTACGGGAATAAGATTCCTGAGCTCACAGCAGGAAGCACCTGTGCAACACCCACAGAGACCAGCAGCCACCTTGTGCCTTCCCCGCAGCGGCAGGCAGCTCCAGGCTGACCGCTGTTAGATAGCGATGTTGCAACGAAAAGGTGTGAAGGCTGAGGGCAGTGACTGCTCCTGGGAAGGGCTATCCCTGTCACAGGAACCACTGCCAGTCCAACTCTAAATTGGGCTGAAATCTGGCAGAGGTGTTCTGTTGTTGGAGTGATGGGTTGTATCCAAGTCCACAGGATGCCTGTTAGGGCCATGATATAAACTTAATTGAGGAACAAGCTGCATGCAGACATGGCCTTCGTTCCTGAAGCGCTATTCCACAAGTAGGGTGAGTGTCACTGCCACTGTCACTATGTATTAGGTACTGAGTAAGCAGTTGTTCAAGACCTCCTGGAATTCTTTCTAAAAAGAATCACAGCTAAAAATCACAGAATCATTAAGGTTGGAAAAGACCTTTAAAATCATCAAGTCCAACTATAATGACTACATTCTTTCACACTTAAAGTAGTACGCTTGCAAAAGAGAATTTTTAAAGGTGCTGACCACAATGACTGATCTTCTCCATATCCTATGTGCACCTATGATCCACATGGAACAGAAAGTATCCCTGCTCTACTCATACTCACATTCATCATGACTATACGTGACGGAGGTAAAGGGAGTATTAGAAAGGATAGTGGTTAGGCATCTTCTTGCCCCAGTTAGGCCAACAAAAAGATTTTAAAAAAAAGCTAGGTCTTCATTACCTCAATTCACATAAGTGAAAATAACAACCTAAAAAGATGACCAGATTCAACCAAATGATTTACAGTAAAATTTCAGCAGAGCAAACCAGAAGTGAATCACTGAGACAATACCATCTTCATTATATGAAATATTAATTTAAATGTCCGTCCTTTTTCAAAGAACTCTCGTGATTTTGAGTGCAACATAGGTGTGAACATCATGACTATAAAAAAATGCCTTGGAGCAGATGTTGCAGAATTTTCTTCAATGAAGACACACAAGAAGAGTAAACAGCTGTCAGAGGTAAACTACAGGACTTCTGAGATTCTTCAGGGTCCTGCTTTTCAATGAATCTAAGAAAAACTGACTTCTTTAGACCCTTTTGAAAACTTTTGCCTGAGAGCCAACAGATACTATGCAAGTCAACTGTGTATTTAAAAAAAAAAAATCTCAGTTTGGTTGTGGAATTACCATTAACAGACTTAAAAACTAGTTCTCTGTAAATCTACGTTCTCAATACTTCAATCAGCTCACATCTTGATTTTATTCTGCTGAACTACTGAACACAGCATTACCATTCTTCTACTGTCATGGTCTGTCTTTCTGCCTTTCATGCTGACAATGTTAAGTGCTTAAGTAATTCTCTTAGAATATTTGTAAAAATAATAGTTTATACACATTTGTCTGAAGCGACCTAGGCACGTCTTGAAACACTAGCATTTTATTATGACCACATACAGTTTTACCACAGAGGTGCTGAAGAATTCCATTCCAGTATGCTTATGGATTCAGTTTGCTTGGTTCTTTGATTTGTTGTTGGTTTGTAGGTTTTTTTTTAAATCACTAACTTAAGCTAATGTAATTTTTGTTGACATTGCACTTATTTTTTTGCTCTCATATCTACAATAAGCAGAAGACCTTACTTCTGAACAAGACATTAAACAGGTTGATAATGAGAAAACTAGTTTAATAAACAAGTAGATACAAAAATGTTCCACAGGCATGAGCAGAGAAAAATCTTTGTACACTAGCATTATTTAATTAACATAGACAGTCTTGTTTTGTAATTACAGCAATGCCTACTAAAGACAAAACAAACATCTACAGTCACTGAACAGATAGAGAATTTTACTAGGTGTGAAGGATAATATACATTGATTCAGTACATCGAATTTCATAGAAAATGAGCAGAACTTACAGAAAATGATGAGCCATCCTTTGAAACTGCAACTGGGTAAATTCCATCTCCTAGACGCACAGAGAGCTCCCAGCTACTTCTCTTTGATTTAGCAATAGGAATTCTAAAAAAGAAACAGACGAAAGAAGAGTTTTTTAACAGAGATTTCATGCTTCTCCCATTTTGCACTTGCCTCATAGGATGGTCATGAAGGATACATTAATCTATAGACACAGCTGGAGAGCATACTTGGAAAAAAAACCCCACATTTTTCTGTCAAGTGGCATATAAGGAGAAAATACACTCCACTTTCTTTCTAGATTTGCCTTGACACACTGGGTACGCTGATAAAGTTATAGGAGGCTCTTGAATACAGCCAGCTCTTGCTGCAGAATTAGCTCAAACAGGATGAAAAGCAGATGAGAAAGTGGGTTGGCAGGAAAACAGCAACAGTGATAGCTGGAGCATTCTTTTCAAGGGCAAAATATAATCACTATTTCTTTCATCTCATTCTCAGTAAACCTTAATTAAAGGCCAATTACAGACAAAAGATTCAGCCAAACAAGTAATACAAGTAATTTTGTAATTAATATGCATTTTAGAGTATATCATCTACAGAGCCCTTCAAGCAAACTGAAAACATAATGATGCATCATCACAGCTCACATGCAGGATTATACCTATTCCTGCAGCATTCCGTGGCTCCACCAGTTACCAGATAACACAAGAAACCTGAATCTTTTCAACTTTAGCTTAAAGAAGCACACCTGACAGCAAAGGAATGAGACCTGAGTCTCCATTCTTGGAAATTCAGAGTAAAACAAGTAATTTTCAGCCATGTATATTCGATTTCAGTTTCCTTATCCTAAATTCTCAAGTCTCTTCCACTTCGTTGTAACAACTGCTCTTCAAAGGTATGCTACAACTTTTCTGATGAGTAGCTGCCATATATCAGCAAGCACCATATAACCTAAAGAGAAGGTACGAAGGTAGAGTTTAAAGCCCATTAAAACAAAGACGCATTGTTTTGGTATAGCCTTTCTTCCACGCTGACTCTTACATGTTTAGATTCTCTATAAGAAATCTATACAGATAGTAAGTTCATCACCTTTAGGTCTCTTCTTAAGGATAATTTCTGCTATAAAGTTCATCTATTGTACATTATAGAGCTTACTAGACCATATTCCTGCAGCCTTCAGAGTCCTGAAACTTGGAAACACGTCTGTGTTATGCTACATGCACCCTCCTGAAGATTCAGGTGACCAGTGAACCACATCTCCCCAAAGGGAGTGCTCAGGTTCCCTGTGGAATCAACAGGGAGAAGCACCTGTGAGGCCTCCAGAGGCCACAGGAGGAAAAATTATCTGCCTAAGCTAAGGATAACACACTGACTTTTTAAGGATTTTGACAATTATGTTAAGAAGGTTGGGGTTTTAGACACCTGAAATCTCAGCAAGTACAAGTTCAGGTACCTAACTAGACAAGGAGTCTTGAAAAAATCATGCCTTGCAACATGCCTGAAAAGGGGAAATGGAAACACTAAAGATATTAGCTAGACAAATAGATGCAGACTTGTCATTAGTTACTTGTGGATCCAAGCCAAGTAAGGCCTACACCAGATTTCACCAAACATCTTAGCTCACCTCTAAGCATCACTACCCACAAAGTTCATGAAAACAGCTATTGAAAATAACCCGTTCTCATACTAACGATGCCAAGTGTTACCTTTTGCATTTAATATACAGCAACAATTGTCAAAACAACAACTCTGAGGAAATATCTATGGCTTATTGGGTGCAATGACATTTCTCAGCACCTCGTCTTAAAATTCCTGTATGTCACCAAAACATTTAGACTGGCTGATAGGAAACGTGACAGACACGGGAGTTCCTGAAGAAGAGGAACAGGAATTTCCTGCACAGGTAGCAGGCAGCAAGCCGAGAGATGTTTTCATTGCACTTCCTGCTACCAGAGCACCGGTAAGGGGGAATGTAGCAGGGTTTTGGTAGAGCCGGGCTAAATTCTCCATGGTACTCCACTGCAACAGGATTTAGTGGTGTACAGCAACTTCATATTTCTTGTATGAGAGGTAAGACCTCATCTCAAACACAGCGTAGTAGATCCGCTTCACTGGTGGCATGAGATTCCTTATAAGTTCGCTGGCACGGCCCTGCTTCATATTGCATTTGACTGGAAGTGACCTCATGAATCTGGCTGCTGGCCATCAAAGGAAAGACAGTCTTTTTCTCCAGCAGGGATTATTTTTGTTCAGTCCTGTCTTGCTGAGCTTTGTCAAGTGTATCTCCAAACAGGATGCATGCCTCTTGAAAGGCACGACTATGATCGCTGCTTTGCCTGGGTTTCAAACAGCCACACAGGCATACAATTCCTCTGTCTGCAACACTGGTGGTCAGGAGGGCAAGGTCCAGAGCTGCACCTAATACCAAGTAGGTGGCAAGCTGTACTTCCCTCCTGGAATTGCTAGATCCACTTGCACAGGGACATTCTTCAGCTTTGCTAATCAAACGCTTGTGGCTTTGTAACTGTAGCCTACAGTTACACTGGCTAAGATAGATACTTACATTAGCTCACGAGAATCCTACCTTTCCCTTCATTAGATAAAATTCCTTTCAAATAAGTTATCTTGTAGTAGACTCCATTTTGATGGGATTCAGAGGGTTGGGGTTCTTTCATATTAGTAAGGATCACAAAGTCCAAAATTAAGGATCAAAGTCCAAGTTTCTTGGATATGGAAAAGAAGTTGCTCAAGTCTGTGAGCTACTTTAGAAATACAGAAGTTTCTATCAGGCTAAGAAAGGGGCTTTTCGATGGGTTTTTTGTTGTTTTGTGGGTTTGTTTTGCTTTGTTTTTAATGTCTGAGAAGTCCCAGTGTATGGGAAATAATCTCTTTGCTCTTGGCCAAGGTTGCTTCCTTAGCTGAGAACTCTTCTAAGTCCTCCGAAGGGAAAACATCTGGACTTCTGAATGTATTTTCCACTAGTTCATGAAAAACTCCCCAAACTTCTGGCTATTTTCAAAAATGTGTAACTTCTGAAATTCTACATACTGGGCTGAAATCTGACATATTATATTTACAGAAAACCAATACTGAAAGAAAAAAATTAATGTTATTTTTACCATCATAAAAGACACAAAAAACTTAAGGCACTTCCACTCCAACCCTACATTCATAATCCACACAGTGTGTCTTTCATAGAGTTCAACACACCCTCCCTCTCTTCTCCCAGTTGTGGCAAATGACCTTACCATCAAAAAAAAAAAAAATCACTTTACATATAAAGATCACCACCTGCAGGAAGAAACACAAGCTGAGCAGCAAGATGAGTGCCAGGTGAATGGGAAGCAAGGCCACAGATTGCTGTGCGCTGTTGTCCCTTGCCAGGAGCATTACACACAAAGAGAAGGAGAGCAAAGGCAGCAACTGCTGCTGCAGTGACAGGAGGTGGGTGTGGAAAAGTGTTATGAACTTCTTCTGTACAGAAACGGGCAGTTCCAAACCTCTCTACTCCATATTGCCTTCTAAAGGAAAGTATCACGAGCAACAGGGGCACAGATGAAGAGTACGGTGGTGGCCTGGCTGTAAGTTATAAAGGCATTATTCTAAAGCATGGAAGTTATAAAAACATGTAAACAGCGCAAGAAGAAAAATAGCAGTGTTTGCCTGCTTATTATTTATTTATTTTCAACCTCTGTCACTGTTTGTTCAACTACAGATGATGTCATGGTCCTATAATTTATTTCATACATTGCACAGTGTATTACGTCCCTTTTACCCCCAACTGCCATGACAGAGAGGGGGAGATACTTTATAATAAGGCAGTAATCATAGTTCCTGCTTTCTTTGCAAGTTTTCAGTGAGGAAAGCAGGCAACTGCTAAAAATTTTACATCGACATACACTTACTGTGCTCATGGAAAACAGACACTAGTTAAACCATTATCTATTCTAGTCAAAAACAAATAACGAAAGAAAACAGACATTCACAAAAGCAAGTCAAATAATAACCCTGCCCCGGCCTGTCCATTTTGATTGTCATCAACCAATCAGATAGAAGAACTCAATAAAACTACAATTTTCTGCAGCTTGTGGCAAATAAACTCCCCTCTCACAATCACTGTTGATGATGTAATGAGCTACAATAAATGTCACTAGCTCCTAAAGGGTCAGAAACTGAGTATAGATTTTTTTTACTTCCAACTCAAAATGTGAGTTTTAACACTCTAGGAAAAAAAATTACAAATTCTTTTCTGATATTTTTGCTGCATAATACTTTACATAAACACAGAGAAATCCCAAACCATCATAACAAATTCTCCCATTATGAAAGACTGTAAACATTTGAAAACCACATTATATGACGCTCCGTAAAGCTGTTTTTCAATTGTGCAATTACCTATTCAGCAGTTAAATAAAAGTGAAATATTGACTTAAAACAATGTTAATGGTCAAAGAATCATTAAGAAATCCTTCATCATAACTTTCACAGCAGGTGGCCTGTAAAATGATCAAGAATAATGTGCTGGATTCTGTAGCCACCAAGGTCAGTTTCTGCATACAAATCTTTGCAGGGGGAGAAAAAAAGACCTTCAGAAAGTGGGCCATTCATCTGAACCAAGTTCAGAGAATTTCCAGCACTGTGAAAAGATATGTTATGCAAGCACATAGATGTATTCAGTGGGGGTAGACTGAACCAGCTACATGGAGACTACAAAGGAGCCCTCCCATGGCTCATGAATAAGTCGAGGAAATGATCAGAAAAAAATGGAGAGATGTTTAGACAGATGGCCCACTTAAAATGCCTGGGACAGGGCATAAGCAATTTTAATGAAACTTTAGATCTACCATATAAATTGTTTCTTATTTTCTCCACCCTCCCCCCCCCGCCAAAACTCAAGAAAGGCAAATAGAAATTTAACAACTCAAACAAGAGCCCATCTTATGATGTAAAAAAACGAAAAAGGGAAGTAAATCTCACTTTTGAGCATTATTGGTTTAATAAGTTCATATACAAAGAAATATCCTTCACATAACCTTCAACTATCAGATGAATATAAAAGCAGGGAATGGATAGATTAAAAGAATTCTAAACAGAAGTGTACTGCCAAACAAAACAAAAATCTAAGCTTTACTATCTGGGTACTTTCAACACTTTCCAAGATAAAAGTTCATCGTTGCACAGAAAAGATAAAAGCAGCACTTTCACAAGATTATTTTAAGAACTAAAAATTATGTGAAAGGAACCTAAGAATCTGGGAATATTTTATTCAGCAATTTGAAGTATTTTCTACATCTATTCACAAACATTTTCTACATATGTTCAGATTGATCCATCTATACATAGCACGTGCACTTTTACATAAAAATGGGTTTCCCTTTCTGCTTTATGTGGATATATGTATACATATACCCCTTTCACCAAGAGAATTAAAATATACCATCATTAGGGTAAATTACAGTTCTGCGTATGTCATACAAAATAATAACCTCTACTAGCCTGTGTGCCAGCTGATCAGACAAAGGCTGAAAGAACTCCTCAATGGCTATGTCAAAATGGTTTTACATTACATTTTCTTACATATTACAATTAGATCAATAATAAATATGCGTATTCATAGCCATGTACTCTATCTGAATAGAGTGACCACAGGAAAAACTTAAATTACATGGAAGGTAAACTAGAAAATAAAAAGCACTGCTTTAAAAGGATGCTATGGAGTGCACTGTGCTTTGATTCAAAACAGCATATATCTGGGTGCTTCCTTTCCCTTTAACAGCCTTTTGGGGGATTTGCATTGACGTAAGGGCCTGCAATCCAGTGCCCAATGAAAACCTTCAGTGCCTTCACCAGTGAACCTCAGATCAAGGCTAAGTAAAGAAACAGTTAAAACTAGATCTTATAAATCTAGGGTGAATTTAGCCACCCAGATCTAAGTGTGTGGGCTCAACCCCTTTCATCGCTGCTATTGCCCATCTTACTATAAAAAATCCCTGCTTGCAGCGCATACATCCAGAGAATGAAAGATCTGGGTTATCAGTCTCCCTCAGCCTGTGAGGGTTTAAATCTACCTCCCGTCTCTCAAGAAAAATAGCCAGGGTCCAGGCAGGCATTAGGGGACTCACCATTCTACCCTGCTGATGGTAAGAAGGAATGAGAGATTCATGGAAACTTGGAGCGTACAGCTCTGAAGCCTGAATGCATCCTCTGGGACAAAGAGTTTTGGCATTTGGTCCTACTCCAGGAAATTTTTATGCACTTTGCATTTAACAAACTGGATGAAACACAAAGCAATCCTGGGAGCTGCAAATACAGCCCAAGCCCTCTCAATTTCAGGGGAAGGTCAGTCTGCCCAGTCCCTCAGCAGATGCCAGCATACCTTGAAAATTACAAATAAATAAATGTAAAACATGATATCTGAAACTTTTTTCCTCTCCTATGGCATATCAGGGCTTACTTTAGCATTTGGTTTGTTTTGGAAAAAGGAACCATCACAAACATTAATACTGGATACGAGATGTTGCTCCTTGTCTCATTGCAAGCATTTGTGAGATGAGAAGAAAGGAAGTTTCAAGTCATGTGTTCACAAGTACAGAGAAAAGACACTGTATAGAATTTACAACTCTCTGCTTCTGACCTGTTCTTTCAAACCATCCTTCCTAAATCAGCAAAACCATTTACCAAATAACTACTTGCAAGCAGGTGTTTTTAATCAGATCAGTCAACAATATTGACTTGTGCATGCTGGCAATTGTTAGAGAGACAAATCTGAAAATCTGTTTGTCATCAAAAAAAAATTTTGAGATATTTCTCTCCCATTAAAGTATTTAATTTCACAACTGTGTTGGTTTCTCTCTACACTGTTTATTTTTAATAAGAGTTTACTTTGGGCATTTGGAAAAATTAGTAATAATAACACATTCCACAAAAGGAAAATTACAAACTCGTTTTCCTGTACAAATTCTCCTGTATTTCCTTGAACAAGGAAACTTATTAATTCTCTTATTGTGCAGATAGGAATAGTCGTATCTCACTTTTCTCACTTTCTTTTAATACCTGAAGAGCTTCAGAACAAATCACTGTGATGCAGTAAGGAGGACTACTAACTCTTCTGTTAGCATCATCCAGTAGCAGTCTTATCCTGCCATATAACATGATGGTATTGGCATGTAGCTCTTTGCTGGGCAGCCTGCTTCCTGCACCTCCATCCAAACAGTGGCTGTGCCCAGTCATAATGTGCTATTTTTCACTCTGTATTAAGTTTAGAATCTTACAGGTTTCCTGTGCACATTAAAAATAGGCAGCAACCAATCTCTAAACTACTAATATGAAAATGGAGGTGAAATGATTACAAGATTACCTACTGATAAGTTTGATAAGGTAATAGTCATTGTTTTACATCTACACATAAGACAACTTTCCATACTCCATTATTTTTTGAAACATCCAGGCAAAATCCGTGTTAGGCTTGCTCTACTCACCCGAGTAGTGAAATCTGCCTTATTTGTAGCCTACTAATCTCAAACTAAATTGCCACTAACTGCTGCAAACCTGAATTCAAAACACATTTGCTGCTTTAATCCATCATCCCTTTTGTCAGAATTTAGAATTTCAGTTATTCACCCACTTTTTCAGCAGAAGTTCTGGAGTGTATAACTGGGAAGTAATCAAGACAACACACAGTGGGTGTGAGAACATCAGTGTTTTAGTTCAGATCAGGAGTAGTTATCAAAGCAAATTACCCCAATCATCTGCACTTACCCTGCTTTGGATCGCACTGCAGAATGGTCTGAGGACACAGGAACAGGTTCCTGCCTGAGGCAAGACAGACAGAAACCAGGCTCCAGAACTGCACCCAGCATACTCCAGCCACAAATGGGCATTCAGTGCACAGGACTGCACTAGAACTAATCAAAAGTCAAATATGTACAGTGAGAATATCAGCTCCTCATCGCAAACTAGAAATCCACTTGTACTGATACACACTCCAATGACAGCCAGATTAAATATTGAAGAATCTTTTATTGACATAAAGAGATTTTGATCTTAGTGACAATTTCTGCAATTGCACTCCATCAAAACCACAAGCTCAGTATTATAGTTTAGATATTAGGCCATAGTTTAAAAGGTAAACAAAAAACTGATACTTAAATTCAGTAAATTTAAGGGGCTCAAAACCCCTTATTTAGTTGCCCCAGTAACGAAGAGTTATGTAAAGAAGTGCTTAGCACCTGCCAGGTCCTCTCAACTGAAAGCAATGAGAATATTGCACAGTACAGCACATTTGAAAAATCATTCTGTCGATTTGGAGGACAAAATACATATGTTAGAATTAAATTTAAAGAGACAAAGAAATCTTGGCCTGACATTCCAGTGGCGTTCCGTTATATCGTAATATCTTCCTTGAACACATCCCTGTTTCTCCAACTTTCAGTAATTTGCAAGGTTAATCCCTAAAAAAGACATTAACCCATCTCTTTTGTATTCAGACATCTGCGCCCATAGACTGTCACATCCACCATTAAAGGCAGTAACATCTGACTGAAATGCAGGATTTCTTTAAAGAATAAAGTTTCTAAGACCCTATACAGTGAAACCCATCAGCACCTGCTTACTAAATCAAGAACCAGGTCAGGAGTGAGACACAATTACTACAGTCAAGGGAAAAGAAAGAACAGAGTAAAGCCACCTCTGAGGAAATTCGGTAACAGCATTGGAAGAAAGAACACTGGCCTTCTTCACGGCCCACAGGGAACACACTGTGCAAATTAATGAAGAATTATAGATTACATTAAGATAACAAAAACAAAAAAACCCCAACAAACTGTGTTAGAGCCAAACTGAAAATACCTTCTTATAGAACATCACCTCCAAATATCTTTTTGAGGTTATTAAGAGCATCACCTCCAAATATCTTTTTGAGGTTATTATTAAGAACTATGTATTGAATGCTACCTTTCCTGTGTTTAATAGTTTCACTTAGGTCTCTCACCTAAGACTTACTACAGTCCCCTTTTGATGTGTCAGTCCCCTCAGAACTGACCAGATTATATCGCTAGAATGATCTTCTTTCTGCCACACTTTGTAGTACCAACAATTTGACTCTGTCTCTCTGAAACCTGTCACATAGGCAATATGCCAAAGATCGCTATTTAAAACAGAATTCTAATCATTTTTTTGTGCATCTTGGAAAACACAATGCTTGCACCAGACTTCAGCAGGCTTCCAGAGTGCTGTAAGAGGTTGCTCATCACACAGAGCTTACCATCTCCTGCAAACTTGGTTGCAGCAGAACCGAAAGAGCACATCCAAGAGTTTAACCATCTCATGACAATTGTTCCGTTGTGATTTCTCCTCGATATGAGACTTAATTCAGGACGTATATAGCATGCACATTCAGGATGGCATACAGTCAGAAAAGGATGGTCAGATTTTCCCTTACTAGCCATCCTATATGCCATAGTGTAAGAAACAGAAGCTGGCCAAGAACAGTGATTAATTTGCGACAATGTATTTTTCTAGACAGTGGGTAGCTTTTCAAAAAGGTGCTTCTTTACTGCAGACACAGGACCTAGTGCTGCATGACAACACAAATATCAATGATGCATCTACCAAACCACAGGCAAATGTGATTAGAGCGTTCGACTAGAGGTACTCAAGCCAGTTTCCAACAGGCAATGCGACAGCTACTTCCTCTCCCTAACACGTAAAAAATGTGGCATGTTTCACAGATTCTAAAGCCTTGTTTCTCTATTTCTTCTGCACTAGACTCCTATGGAACAAATTAATGCCACTAATTCTGTTAAGTTAAAGAGAAAAAAACAGCAGATGAGAAAAACCCCAAGAGTTCATTAAAAATTATATTAGATAACACAAAACATGCATATCTTCAGTAAGTACTAATTCTTCATGTCTAGACAGTTATAGCTCATAGCAGAGCTCCAGTGACTCGTATTACCTTCAATACATCTTCTACTGCACTTTCAGCTTACATCCGGAGTTCACATCACTGAGCTTTTGCCACCTGATATTAATCATCTTTTCCCTTTATAACTAATGGAAAGAGAAAAGTACCTTACCACAATGAGTTAGACCTTAGACTGGCTGAACCACCTTCAGGTGACGCTTACCTGTATGTATTACATTACTTAGGCACTATGAATCTGGGCCACACAAATCCAGAGTCAAATTGTTATTTAACAAAGTCATATGTATCCCAAAGAAGATAAATCTCCATTGCCTTCCATTATTTTATCCATTTAATAGGAAGCCTACCATTGTTTATATTATAGTCTCACAAGGAAGAAAGTCAGTAAGAAAAAAATTCTGTGTAGGTTTCCTACTTCACTAAAGTTACATGCATCAGATGCGAATTAAAAATAATTTCAGAAGAAATTATTATTTAAACTAGGTTTGATTGTGAAGGACAAAAAGTTTTTAACAGCTAGTGCCTCATGCTCAGTATTAATAAAAAAGACTTTTGCCCATTAAGCTTTCTGCTGACTAGAGAAGCCAGGCTGTATAGATGGGATGCACCCAAAGAGTGGCAGTAACACAACTGCCTGTAAAATTTAACACAAAATGGGTTGTCGTCTTAGATTTCCTTCTGCTTATTTTGGGAGAATCATGATCAATATCGCATGGGAACAAAAAAAATGGCCATACTGTGTGACCCAAACATCCACCTAGTCCAATATTCAATGATCAACAGTAGATAGTTAAATAAGGTGTAAGAACAGTATAAGAATGTAGTCACACTTCTACAATGTACTTAACTAGAACTTCCTCCTCTTTGCCTTTCACCAACTAGCACTAATCAAAGTAGTTCAGTAATTCACAAAGCAAAGAAATAAATTTCCTAAATATAAATCATTTTTCACACACACAATATATACAAATAACATGACCCACGTTATATGTGCCATATAGGTATATTTATATGCTACAGAAAACACATTTTTCTTTAAACATGACTTCTTACACTTCCAATCATGATTTGATGAATACGATTACACATATTGTTTAAAAAGATGGTACTGTTCCTCTTTCTTACTAAGCTAGTATGTAAAGTTGGATTTTTCAGTGAATGCTCTTATTGTATAAACAACCATGAGAAAAGAACTTGTCTGTGGTCAAGAGGATGTTCAAAAAGAACACCAAGGCTAAGAACACCAAGGCTATTTTTTCTGACACAGAAAGAACTGACATGTTTTGAACAGAAAATGTAAAGTAAAACTGTTGCACAAACATGGCATGACACACATTACCTAACTGGTTTTGATTCAGTGTCTGCAACTATGCCCACTGGTATCTCCTGAAAATTTAGATGGAAAACTATCAATAATCAGTAAAGAAACAAAGAAATAGCAAGGGAAAAGCCAAAGTACTTTCAAAATACACTTTCAGAAGTAGTGTATGGCAGCTGAGAGAGGATACTTTAGGAAGATGTTCAGAAACGGTTCTCACAACTTTGTCTTAAACCCCAACTCTTCCTTGTGATCTCCCGCTTCTGCAGAGGAAATCCATACACGATGACAGCCATGTTTCCATTTAAGCCCAAAGTCTCCTCACCCATACCCAACATAATTTCTCTCAAATGCAAATGACTGCAGCCCCTTCTGGGCCTTCCTGTGTAAGACAAGCTGGCCCCGTCTCTGAAGAGTTGCGTTCCACCCTTTAAGCCCTGTGAATGCAACGATTCCTCATAGTAATGTAACTTTTTTGAACTGTGAAACAGAAAATGCTATCAGCTCTCACTACCCATTGTTTCTGGGAAGACCCACGTGAATGACTGAAAGCTGAGGAAGTTGAAGAGACTTGCGCAATGGTGCTGCAATGCCTTATGTAAGGAGACTGAAGCTTAAATGGCCATAAGACTACCGGGATTTTGGAAATCACTGGAACAGAGATTCACTCCATTCAGAAGGGTTCACTTAAAATAGGCGTTAAGGCTTGGGAAAAGAAAGCCTGCAGTAGCAGAGGCAGACATGCAATGTCTGAGATCAAAGATTAGAAAAATCACAGCTAATAGAGGAATAAGGTGGACTTAACATCAGTAAACATCTTAACATGATTGTGATTTGCCCGAGGATACAAGCAACAAGAAAAAAGGACTTGCGGCAAGGGGGTAGGTGGAAAATGTAGAATTTAGAAGACAAGTGCTCTCACTAGTTCAAGGAAACTGTCAGAGAAAAGCTGTTGGTTTATGGTGTCTCCCTTGTCTATGGACATTAAGGGCTGGTGCAGCCAGGTGAGGACCTGCTTTAAGTATCACTGTCTGGTAGTAAAACAGGCAGCAGGGTCTGGAGAAAGTCATTACTGTGTGACAAAGGTGTATCAGATCATTGCCCATGGCAGAGAGGAGCCTCAGAAACATGTACCACAACACTGGGGTAAAGACAGAAGCTGAAAGCCTAGGAAGGATAGAACTTTTTGAGGTGCTTTTTAAATCTGTAATTCAATAGGCAAGTAAGTTATTTGTATTGTCGCCCTACTAACTGCAGCAAGACTAATTTTACTGAGCACCACAACGAGACAGGATAAAGACCTGTCTGTCATCCTCTCCTTTCTAAGTCAATGGATAAACATCCCCAGTTTCAAAAGAACCAGGTCCTGCACCGTTCTTTCCTGCCCAGTCTTTCTCACACTACGGGCTTTGAAGATACATGTTAAAGGGAAGCCACAGCAAAAACAAACTCCAAGCACCACGTCTAATTACAGAGAAGTAAACCACTAAAGAATGGTCTGTGAAAGATGTTAAAGAGGCATCCTTAATCACAAAAGGAAAAGTCATCTGAGCAGTCTCAACACAGATCCAGGGAAAAATATCCAGGCCTTCGAATACTTAATATGAGCCAACAAAAATCAGGGTATTTTTTATTTAAGGCACCATCTATCTCAAGTATCCCATCTGAAATATGATGGCATATCCATGTAGTTTTTAAGATTGACGACACCACCAGTTACGAAGACAAAAATACACAGCATCTAAGGAAGAACAAAAGCAGCTACCTCAAATGCAGGTAGCAGATCACGGATTTTGAGTTGTGCAAGTCTCATGCAGACAGTCAACTCCAAGTTAGTAAACAGCGGCACAATTAGCAGTGTTACCTCTCAAATACTTCTTCTATTAGAATTAGACAAATATACACTGTTGCAGAGCAACAAATGGGCCTGTGATCTTACATATAAAGAAATGAAAAATGTTCTTTTTTTATTATCACTTGTTAATGCACATACCAGGAAATGTCTTATCAAGAAAGCAAAGCGAGAGCTTTCCAAGCCTTCTGAAGGACTCATTTTTTCTTGTGAAAAATGTTTCTTCAATATTTTCACTTAAACACACACACTAAAACTATGCAGAAGTGACCTGCCTATCTAAAAGTTGAAAAGAAAGAAGCCCTAGCTCAATCTTATATGTTTACACTTTTAATCTTACCCTTAAACAAGACTGAATTGAGCATAACCGCACCGAAGGTCAGCTTCTATACTGGCATATCAAATTTCAAGCCAACAGCTCTTTTACTTAAAATATGTTAGATAAAAAGGTAATATGCTCTCTGTAAGAGTTCCCTTGAGGTTAGAACCACCAATAAATTAACTGTTCCCATATGTTTGGCTCCTTTTGGCAAAATTCAGTAACAAAACACTGCCAAACCTCTTTTGGCAGGTAATAATATTTGGTAGCTTATAGTACAGCTTGGGAGAAAAGGAAACTGGACAGAAAGCTTGGAAATTAATAGAAGAAACTGCATTTCTAGCCTTGTATAGTTAACTATATGCTGTTGAAATAAAAATTCTGACAAAGTCAACTCTATCTGATCTATAATAAGGAGCCGTCTCCTCAAAAAAAGCTGTATCAAATGCAAACCCAAGCACTCCAGCTAGTACAGTAATGCAAATATTCTGCATCTGTTTTCTTTAAACAAAGCTAGATATGTATTATTTATTTTGCAAATGAGCAGCTTTGTAAAATTAGTATTCCAAAGTGTTAAAATGCGTATTATTAGTGCTTTCATTATTAATGGGTTTATTTCATTATAAACGAGCAAAGTCTGGGCTTATTTGCAATGCCATGTTCTTAAGTTTCACTTATGCTAAAATTAAATTCTTTTTTTTCCCCTCACATCTTTTATACCTACATAATTGAGAATAGAATGCGACAGAGAAAAAAGCCTTTAACACTACACCTCTGATTATAATTATAGGCATAGGATATGAAATTCTGGGTATTTTAAGGACATCTACTACAGACTTTTTTGAATTCCAGCTGAACAGCTAGGGACAAACCTAGCTAGTACTATTCCTTTACCAAGACAAGGAGGACTTGCTCTGTAAAGTCACAGTTATATGAAATCAATGCTTTTTCAGATACAAAAATGCCCATTTCATTTATTTTTGTAATCACTTATGATAATGTACTTTAAATTCATTATTCTCAAATTAATATAGCCTGTCGTTCATGCCATGATGGTCTGCCTGTACAGAAAAAACAGACACTTAAAAATTCTTTTTTTACTTTAATCAGTTACATCATCCCATTAAATTCTAATTTTTATGTATATAAATCACTTGCTCTTCAGCTTACAATTCCACACACACATCTGGCAAGCAGTATGAAGCAGGTTGACAGGTACAGGCCAGACATTTCACTTCTTAAAAGTCATGTTGTTGCACGGTTAATCCTGTATTTGCATTAATTTGATTACAAGCACTTACAGGTAAAAGTAATCCTAAAATGTAGGTCTAAAGATTATAATATAAGCTTCTGGAAGGTGTTTCTAGAAGAAAAATATTCTTCCTATTCTACTGATGCTTGCCTCATTTAGCCATTTGGGATTTTATTCATAATCTTCTCATTACTGTATTCATCTTCTGATTTTTTATTTTTTATTTTAAGTAAGGCAATTTCTGTGAAGACTTGACACTGAAATCAGAGACTTCATTACCCTGCAAAATATATCCCCAGTTCAAAGTATTTAAGAGGGTTAAACAAAATGCAAACATTTAATGCAACATTAAGCATGTGAAATAAAAACTTGATTGCCTAAAGAAAGCATGCTATGCTGTTACCCTGGTGACAGGTTAAAAAAGGATTGTGAGCTGAATGCTTGTATGATATGAAATTAAAATGTTTCACATTGAACAATCCAAAATGAATTGGGAAAGGTTAGAGCAGAGGAGAGAGAAATCAATTCTCCAATGGCAATGGTGAATGGAAGTGAAGTCTGAATAGGATTTGCCAGTGGGGTGCAACAGCTGCCAAATATCCTGCAGCCAAAGAATTACAATAATACTGATGAAGTGTGCAAGAGCTTTTGGAATCATTGCAGGGAACAGAGAAATACTCCTACAATAAATGAGGCCATTCTGTGTCCCATCCCACTTTCACAGTTGAATCAAAGGGAAAAGAAACGGTTGAAAATTGTAATACTCAGTAACAAAGGTATAAATGAATTATCTATCCCTTCAATCAATATCTTATATTTAACTATAGCCTTTGTGAACCATGAATGAAGCAAGCATGCTAAAGAATGGACAAATCAAGACACATACATGTAAAAGTATGCAGACAATACTGAATGAGAGACTTTTTCTTCCCATATATTTTATTGACAACATTTCTACAGCAACAGCATCCAGAGTAAGCTATACACTACACAAACAAACAGCAGGACACAACCAGTGCCTCAAGGAACTTCACAAGCTAAGGTCCTGACGTTCATTCTTATGTTTTTATGTTAATAATCCTAGGAAAGAAATGTGAGTAAAACTTCTCATATGAATGCAGTTACACATGCATTTGTTGAGCTTAGAGTCCCCCAAAGTCAAGAAAAACTTTGCCTTTCCATAAAAACCTCCACACAACTTCATTTCTGCCCTTTGAAACTCCAAATAAAACATACAGATGGAGAGGAAAAACTATGCTAAAAATAGCTGTAAAATGACCAGGCAGCACATGGAGATTAGCACACACCTTGTTAGTTCTACAGTTTCGTGCATACACTTTTTACACACAGACAAATACTAAAGAACAGGTTTAGGAGGTGTAAACCTGCATGAGAGGAAAGAATTGTTGGGCTTATAAAAGTGACCAAAGTAAAGAGAGAGGTCTTGTGGTAAAGAGAGGATCTTGCAGAAGAAGAGGTCATAAGGAAAGCATGGATGAGGAAAAGGGCCAGATTCACAGCTAAAAAAGGCCAGGAATATGGCAGCACAACAGTAAACATTCACATGGGTATACTATGTAAATTCAAGTTTCAACATGACATGAACAGTAGCCACAAAAGCTATAAAGCTCCTACAGCAGCTGCCGTTTTCCCAGCAGACATGGTGAAAATAAACAGAGGGACTTAGCCAGGTCCATTTACTTTAGTGAACAGCTTTCCCACCAGCTATCACCTCAGCAAGATGCATGCCACTGCTTTGGGGATCCTCCCAAGAGATGCTCAGCGAGGTTCAAACTTTTCATAATGATTATCTTCATAATGATTTCACAACGGTTATCAACTCTAAAGGCTGAGCAAGCATGGATTCTTGAGT